>NC_053159.1:104577945-104585445 GCF_016835505.1 Polypterus senegalus | reverse complement strand
GCAACACTCAACTGGAGGAGGGCAGTGTGATGGTGAGAGGAATTGTGTGGTAATTGTGCAGATAGAAAACCTGTGGTTGTGCTTGCTACTTTTTGGAGGTATGCTGTGTAATAAATAAACCCTTTATTTGAACACCTGTGTGTGTTCGTGTTAGGGTTTGGGGCTCACTGATGGCCCGGTTTCATCACAACACACTACCAGCCAAACTTTATAGAACAACCCCACTTTTAATTGAAATTGAAGCAATTCAAGTCTAGTGAATAAGCAGAAATGGTACAAATGAAAGCAATAAACTGCCTTTGAGTGGGACGGTGCGGGGTTCGGAAGGTTCAGATTATCAAAAATTGAAAAATAAAATTATTTTCCATGTTATATAAAAAAGCCCTACAGCAAATGTCCCCACTTTTGCTTTACTTAAAAAACTCTATGTATAAAAGCAGAGTTGAAAAAAGCTGTATTGCTACATTTTCTGAAGTATTATTTGGAAAATATTAAGCTGTATATTTCTATTATAATGACAAGATAAAGGCAATCAATAAAGGATGACAGAAGAGACTTGAACTGCTTAAATTTCAATAAAAATGTGAAAAACTGTGGTGTTTTAAAACTTTTGAGTTACACCGTATATACACATAAATACACACTTACTATGTAAGTTTATTTACATTAAAAATACTGCACGTACGCACACACACATACATACATACATATATAAATACATCATATTATATACATACTCAATATAGAATAGATAGATAGATGTGTTCCCAGGTTCTAAAACTGACACCAAATTTCATAAAGTAATACTTATCTAAACCACTCTTTTATATTTCAAATGCAAAATCCACCCCAAGTTCTTTCTAGTATCAGACCACACTGCATTTCTTTTTTCTTTACATATACCTGTACTGTGCTCAGTTTTGGAGTTTGATACTACTTTGCGATCTTTATTGTTCTGTAAAGAGCGTTTTGCTAGAGATATTTATCATTAATTGGTGACTGAGCTAAGTAAGCTAAATACTTCAGAACTCTTGCTAGGATGCGTAACCAGACAAACCTTTATATCCGAGACCAGTTGTTACACTACCTTGGTCCCAAAGTTGTCAGGATAGGGATTCTCCCAGAACTAACCTTGAATAAAGTGGAATTATAAAAAGAAAGGTTGGCTATCAGACTCTCCTTTAAACATTTATAGAAATCAAAAACAAATAAACTTTGTTTTTTATCTGTGTACTATATTATATACAAAGTAATACTTCTCATTAAGCTTGTAGTGTGAAGCTTAACGGCTACAGCACTGCAATGGCAAATCCAATTTTAATGCTGTGTCACTACAGGCCACCAACTCACTTTACGGCCCTAAACAATCTATCTGACCTGTCACTGCTGAAACTGTACTACTACTACAGTTATACAGCAGTACATGTAAGTGTAAGGCATTTTGGATGAAGCTTGAAGAACTGGCAAGGTAAATTGCCAAATTTCCATTGATGATATTAGTGACCACCCACAAATTTTTTCATAAAATGTAAAAACTAAACACAAACAGAGGTAGACCCAATGCACAAAATATGACTCGTACCAATATGTGCCCAAACCGGCTGATCAGCTATTATGGCTACTTTGAGATTAGTTTAAGGTATGACTGCTATCTTGCATACACCAGAACAGACTACTTATTTCTGCCTTGCAAAAGACTAGCAGATCTATGACTGAATTGAGTATTGGATTGCTGTCTTCTACACTACTGAATAAATTAAAATTTCTACAATCTGGTCTATAAACCTTGTACTCTGAAACCTCAAGGCATTCAATCAATAGGAAGCAACACTTAAGATGATCATTATCACAAATCTATTCTTCAACCACACTATAAATAGTAGAAAATAAAGAGAAAAAAATTGCTTATAGATTGCGAAACATATTCACATCTGTTTTTAACAATATGTAAAATATAATTAATTTGAAGTATGCATGAAAATGCATTTTTTAAATAAATAACCCAAAAATTTTTCATACTCATCATTGAGTTAATCTTAATAAAATTACAAATCAGGTGGGAAATATTTATGGCTGCATCAAATTTTATAGCCCTAACTGGAATGCAACTTACTGAAGCTGGACTCGGATCAGAAAGGATCAAGTTCAGTACTACTTTATTTACATTCAGTGTGAATCACAGTCTCCCATATGACCAACCACAGTTTTGCTGATTCACTACACCACACCCAAACAAATGGCTAAAAGGAACTCCTCTTAGAGGACTAACCAAGGACAATAATAAATGTATTAAGCTAATAGGCTGAACTCAAGCTCCTTTATTTATGTGTTAATTATGGTTTAGTACACAATACAAAGAAAGAAGAAAAAAAAATGGAAGTCTTAATAGTTGATCTCACTAACAGGTTTTTCTTAATTAAAGCACTTTATTAATTTCTATAGGGAATTAAGAAGGAAAATAATTAAAATGTATATAAAATAAGAACACAAGAAACACCCTAAAACAAAGTACTGTATGCAAAACTGTATAACAAGCTTTAATAAAAGACTATGTAATGCTTACTACTAAACCATAGCATGTCAGGTCAAAAGTTAAACACCAACACTGGTTAGTCACAAACAAGACAACCTCCACATAAAGCACCCTTAAGTTGTGAACCAATATCCTCTGACACACTTACATATAGCCTTTTAAATGCTAAGGAGGTTTGAACTCACACTATAAAACACAGCAATAACCAATGACTCCAGTTTCTTAACCAGCTACTATTCCTTCCATTAATGGTGAAAACTGGCACTATACACAATAATCTATTCTGTCACTTTTATCCCAACTTTACTACTCAACAAATAATTCTTTAGTTATCTCTCCTTACAGACTAAAGAGCAAAAAATTAGAAGATGGTAAGACAAAGACTTTTTACAGGTCACCATGTAGTGGTAAGAAGGTTAGTATAAGATGCACTGAAAACTATATATCTTGTCAATCAGTGACAAAAATTAAGTTGTGTTTAAACAGTTTTTCTGTGTTTTTATTTATAAAAGCATATATTCTAAAGTATTAACTAAAATAATGCCAATGAAAATTACATAAAAGACCTTTACAGAACTAACTGTAGTTAAAACTACTGCTTCTGAAAAGCACTCTCGATAGTCTTAAATACTGTAAGTATGCAATGTTCTGAAAACAAAGGGTCTAGAAAATGTACAGTCCTTTATGTTGTACTGCTACTTTTCATTTATTTATTTCATCACCATTTGCCAAAACAGCTATGAAAATATTAAATTGTATCAGGACATTTATTAGACACGACACCAAAATTAATAGAAATATAGCACAACTTAAAGTTGAACATTTAAACAGTGAAACGTGTAAGTACAACAAACAAACGTTCAGCCCATACATTCTATAGTGTTCTCTGGACTCCATAAATAAAAAAAAAATATATGATGCAGCTGTGAACACTTAACAGTGGAGGAGATCAATAGTTTAAAAATAAACGGCATTCACATTAACAACAAAAAGGTTTAAATCTTTATTTAGGAAAAACTGGAATCTCCCAAATGTTTCTGTCACCTACTGTCAGAGCAGTGCAGAGATATATCCATGTGACAGTGAAAGCTTTGTTCATGTTCTATTGTCTGGTGTTAGCAGAAGATCAAAAAGATATGTTATTCCCTGCCTGCTCACAAAGATTTATCGTCATATCTTGGTGTTCCACACATTAAAAGTAAGCTTTAAAAAGTGTGAATAATACATGGTATTCTGTTGTTCATGTTAGTATAAAAGTGAAGTTTACAAGTTGTGGCAGCCAAGGTCAAAGGATACCAGCACAGCAGCAAAACAAATGATGTCACTGTAAAGCACAGTTGTTTCATTACAAGGTTTTAGAGGGAACTAATTACAATTTTTTTTAGGAGTTTTCAAAATTGCTTCTGAAATGCTCAGCACAAACTTACAATTTTAAGAGTGGACACAATATTAAGGGTGTCTTTAACTACAGGCCCGTGCTAGTTCCTGATGCTGCTCTGATAAGCTATAGTTTTCTATGAACTTGTAATAGAAAAATTGGGTTCTGATAATGGACAGATTTATAGATTAACTAAAGTGAATGAGCAGATAAAATGAGAACAGCAGTCTGAAAGAGAAAATATTTAAACAGCATCAGCACTGCTGCTCTCAAACCTGAAATGGGATAAGCTGGTTTGGAAATGGATGGATATCAATCAAGAGTACAACAATGTGTATTGAAACAAATATCATTAAACCAACAGATTACTTAGGTATAAGTGCCTAAAACTGTAATAAAAACTGCACAGTAAGAAGCACCTCAGATTAAATAATATCATCTGTGTCTTTCTAAAAATCAAATTAAAGTGACATATTTGAAACACACTGAATTTGAAAATCATCAAAATACATATCTTTACAATTCAAACAAACATATTTGGAGATGAGTCAAGTTGAAAAGATATACACTCAGGCATAAATGCAGAGCTACAGAGCTCACCAACAAATGAGTCTAAATTTAGCACTTTTTCCATGCTGTGTGTAGAGCTCCATGAGGGCACGAAGGGATTCAGAGCAGCTCCGCTGCAGCTTTCCAAATTACTTTGCCTCATCTTCATACTGCTTTTGTTCAGGCTTGTACATCATGAAAGTGCCACAGTGCAGCACAGTATTTTAATTGCTCAGAAATTAATTTAGCTATTCTCTCTCCGACTATCATTGTCTCTCACAATTTGTGCCTGAGCAGTGAAACTGCCTCTACGCTATCATGCACAGAAAAAAGGCACTTAAAAAAATGGCAGGAATTACCAGAAAATAGCTTCTAGGCTTGAAGAATTGGCATTCTGTCTTCAGACTGCCCATGAAAAACACTCAGATTACAATTAAGAAAAAACAAACCAAAACAAACATTGGAAATTGTTTTTTCCTTTATCCACATCCATGCCCTCTCTCAGAAGATGCTCTGTATTAGTTTAGAAGATTCTAAACCAACTTATTTTAAAGCTGTGTCTTCAAACAGATATGACCCTAGTTGTACAAGAAGTTAAAATGCATGGTAAACTATATTTAGCGAAGAATTCACCTACTAGCTCCAAATCCTCATGGGTACAAGATGCTGTGTCTGTGCTGAACCATTATTAAAAGCTTTCTACAGTGATTCTATGTTTAGAAAATACACACCAATACAACTTGAGAAAAGTTCTGCTTTATTTATTCATTTGTTTTTGATTAATCCACTTTCCATATTTCATGTTTCATTAGTTTCCACAATTACATTACTCAGTCAGCACACACAATCTCATAAAGTGCATCAAGGCTGAACACTAAACAGTGCTGATAGAAAATCCTGGAGGACAAATTCAGCAGAAGGAAGTGTGTTGCATTAATTTACTTTAAAAGCATTAACTATAATGTCTAAAAATTAAGGTCCTTCCTCCCTCAAGTCACTGGCTTACTCAGGTTTTGTGGTTGTGCCATTTTCATCATAATCTATTAAATAAAGCTGAGAAAAAGTTTATTCAATTACTTTTGCTTATTCTTTAATTTCCAAATTTTCATATTCCTCTGTAATATGAATGTCACCTTTCACTTCAAATATCATACCAAAAATGCTAGACCATAACTTTCTTGACTCCAGTGTAGATGTTAAAAAATAACGTGTCTGGAAGCAGTGGGTGAAAAAACAATGATCATACAGCTAAATTTAATTTATGGATACAACAGTGTTTTGAAGAATGTTTACCAATAAAATTTAAAGTCACCTTTTGCTTTCCAAATTATTATCTGATACCAATAACTTTCTCCCAACTCATCTTCTTGACCCTTGATCTTACCAACAATGTCACTACAAGGTACAGTGAGAAGCTTTTAAGCAAAGTGAGGGAAACTTCACAAGAAACAGTAAAGAAAAAAAACTGTATTACACCCTAGCACATTCCAATTTACTCCTACAAAATACAGGATCTTATTTTGCTGCTGATAGATCAGATCGCATGAGCTTGGATCACCTAACCAGTACTAGGAAACTAGAATTTGGCATCTCACTATGATATCTAGCTTCTGTAACAAACAAAAAATCCACTGCCCTGTGAAAGTATTTAGCCTGTTGACCAACTGTCTAATTTTACTAGATAAGAAATCCTACATGCAAATATTGTTATCTTTGATATGTCTTTTTCAAAGCAAAAAAATTCAAAATAAGCTTTTTAATGTGACATTGTTAAGAACAAGGAAAACATGCAGCTTGCCTAAGTATACAGTAAAGATGTGCAATGCGATAAATTTTGGTATTCAAATATTCGTAAAAGTGAACGTGTGGATAAACCACAAGAAAGGAAAAACAAAAAAGTGTTTCACCACTATGTCAGAACACGTTATGTAACACACAGAAAGGTATATATAACATGATGTTAACAAAACATGTTTACTTCAACAAATATACTGTACAGTATATCAGAACTTAAACATGCATTCAAAATTTTACTTAATGACAGCATGACCAATATTCAGATTAATCAGGCAATATTCAGACTAACAGAAATGGTGCTTCAATGAGTTATAAATCAAATTCATCAAATGAACAAAATATGTAAACTTTATTTATTACTTCTTGTTCAAGCCGAAAGAAACAAAACATCTGAATACTATTCAGTTATACTTCACAAAAACTAAACTTCTCTACACTCTTAAAAATGATGGTTCTTTACTGGCTTTTGTGGTTCCTCATAGAACCATTTCTTGACAAATCACAATTTCATTCTGTGAACACTTCTTTGCATATGAAGCTAGTTCTTTGCTTTGAAAAACTTCCTAATATGTAGAAAAAAATAAAATCTTTATTGTATGGTAGGTTGCACAACACTAACAGATTAGAAAAACCTGGACTTAGCCTGTGTTAATGGATGTATGCAGCAAGAAACCTTTTTAAAATCATAAGCCATTGGTATTTCACAAATCTATTCATCATTAATTCACATTATGGAGCCTGATATGGATCTAAATAAATAAAAAGTTCTTTCAGAAACCTTCATGTGGATGGGTCTCTGTGGAACCAAAAATGGTTTCCCTATGGCATCCCTCTGAAAAACCACTCTGACACCTTCATTTTGCACATCTGTAAACAACATTCTTTGTAGGCTACCTGGTGGTATTGTAAGCCTGCCAATAACACATCAGATCACATAAATTTTATTTAATACAGTCAGCATTCCCACATTTTCAAGGGAAAGTCTACTTCTGAGCTTGTTAACAGTTATGCCAGCAGAGGAAAATACCCTTTTCAGGGGGTGCTGATGTTGTAGGGACACATAGATATTGCTGGGCCAAGTGACAGAATTTCAAAAGTCTATTTGTATTGTTTTCTTCCACCATTTGGTGTAATGCAGGTGTCTCTGATGTGCTGTTGCACCTTCAGCACCATAATTATTGCCAAACAGAGATGTAACTTTATCTTCAGTCATCAACTTTTTTTTCACTTTCAAATGTGTCTT
>NC_053159.1:104497945-104572945 GCF_016835505.1 Polypterus senegalus | reverse complement strand
TACTTACAAATAAGACCCTACTTACTTGTTTTGTTTCATTTGATCACTGCAATTCCTTCCAGTATCATCATTTTCCAAAATAAACCAACACAGATTAAATTTATATCCATATAGTATGCAAAGCTGACCGACTCATTTTCTTAATCAATCATAAACATAAACAATATTTACCATTTAGTTAAAAAGCTGCAGTTTGGCAGGATGGTACCTTTAAGTCAGGTGTCTGCTAAGAAAGAACATTTTGTTTTATCAATATTTAAGGGTTAGGTTAGGTTACGGTTAACACTGTCAAGAATAAGGAGCTCCAGTTTAACACTGCTAGTACTGCATACTATAAATTGTGAGCCTTGTGGAAACTGTTGACCAAGAGACTACTCTGGTTATAAACTGCCTATAATTAATCAACAATGTATTCAATTTAGAATCACACTGCTCCCATTTGTCAAAGAATGACCCATAAAGATGAACCTTCAAACATTACACAGTACCTCATTCAAACACAGCACTTTGATGCAGTGATGAAGCGGTGTAAAACGTTGTGAAACCATGCTTTTGTTGGACAGCACAAGGTTGGCAAACAATAAAAAAAAATGTTTTTTTACAAACTATTCTATTCCTCAAAGGTGCTGCCTGTTTGGTGACCTCTTTTCCATGAAGTGTAATATGCACATATGCAGCTTTTTACATAGCTTTATCAAATTAACCTGCCATCATGATATTTCAGCAGCAGTTGAACAGCACACAATGCTCCATAAGACCTTGTGCGCAAATCACTGGTTTAAAATCTTCCTTCATTAAAAGAATATGATATATATATATATATATATATATATATATATATATATATATATATATATATATATATAAAGTGTTTTATTATTCATATGTCACTGCTACCTGAAAAATAAAAATAAATGAAAACTAGTGGTGCCCAATCGAAGTTTGCTGATAATAAGTCACTTAACTCAAAAAATTTAATCTATTAACTGGTTGTTCCAAGACATCCTACACAGTATTCAATTGCAACTATGTGGTTAGAATCCACCTTATACTGCAATTCTAACGTGCAGGGAGCAGGAAAGAACAGGAAGCCACAACCAAAGAAGCAATATTCTTACTCTGCAATATCTCCACTGTAAACTTCAAACTACCAAGAAATCACATGGCAAAAATAAATTGTAGACATTTCAAAAGCTTTTAGTTTGCTTAAGCTATAACATTTAAACATATTGCAGCTTACAGCAAAAAATCAAGGCCACGTAAAGTTCTCATACTTCTATGTGTTCAATCGAAAACAAAACTATGGCTTAAACCAACTCTGATGTGGATAATGTAACTGAACCAGTTGGAATATTTGTGTAACATTAATAGCTTTAAAAAGTTATGTATCATAACATACTTTCCTCAGTGCACACTGTCAAACACTGATTGAATAAAAATTTTTTTTTTCTTATTTTGTTCAGCTTTAGCAATCTGACGTAAGGCATGCAATAAGGTAGAGTCAGATAAAAAAAATATTATGGGCTTACATATTTACTTAAAAAAAATAGTTTATAGTGCCATGATACTCTTTTAATTGAATATTATGCTCCCTTTTTCTCACGTGAAAGTTACCGCACTGTCAAATCAAGCAGCTGGAGGACAATTCAAGGCTAATCAAAACTGATTACACTTAGCCACCTTTAATCTTTATGATTCCTATTTGACAGAGAGAAAGGGAAGCCCTCTCTCCTTTTGAAGTGAGCTGCTCTATTAGTTTTTATTGTGCAGAATGAACCCATAGAAAACCAGACACTCTCATTGAGGTGCAATTTCCACAAACAAACACAGCAATTTCTACCTGCCATGCTGTTTGTTACCCACTTCACTGTAAAATATTCACTTTGATGTAATATAAATAATGGCTGCAATTCATCAACTCAACAAAACCAAAAAAAGGAAAATAAAACATGGTTATTTTTTATTCCAATGTAATATCACATATGTACATTGAGGTTAAAGTTAGCTTTCTGGGTTAAAAAGGTATTTGATCAATTTCTAAAATATTTTATAGGTCAAACTCAATACACAGTTTGAACAAGGACCATGTTCATTGAGGGATTTTGTTGGGGCTGCTGGGAGAGTATGGGGTTCTGGAGCCCCTAAATAGGCTACTCTGTCTCTGTATAATGACAGTGAGAGCTATGTCTGCATACTAGGGAAAACATCAGCACCGCTCAAAGTGGGTGCGGGACTCCGACAGCATATCAAGGCATGGCCGGGGAGAGAAGGGTGTCCAGTTCAGTGACCTTAGAATTGTGTCATTGCTTTTTGCAGATGATGTGGTCCTGTTGGCTTCAACAGACTGTGAACTCCAGAACATATTGGGACGGTTTGTAACCAATTGTGAAGCAGCAGGGATGAAGCAGGGAAAAAGTGGACTGTCCTCTCCAAGTAAGAAGTAACAAAAGTAATAATGCAACAAGTATGCGATCACTATACCGGTCTGAGGTGGTGAAGAAGGAGCTGAGCCAGAAGGAAAAGCTGTCGATTTGCCAGTCGATATACATCCCTAGCCTCACCTATGGTCATAAACTTTGAGTAAACTTTGACCAAAAGGATTAGATAGGGTGAGAGGTGAGAGCATGTGTTGATATTGCATTGCTACACCCACCACATGACAAACTACCTGAATTGGGACCTGAGTCTAGCAGGTGACACCTCAGCACCACACTGCCACAATCCTGCCACCAACCCCCAGGTTTCCCTTGTAAGTTGGATGACATGCTTGCAGGGCTAGATGCAGATTAATGTCATACCCAGGACAAAGCAATTGTGGGTTAAGGGCCTTACAGAATAGTGTCACTTCTGGCATTTACAGGATTCAAACTGTAAAGTCTGCGTGTGTTAACCTTGTTTCTTAGAGACCAATATCCCAGTTAAACCGGAATAAGGGTATACATCACTTTTGAAATCGTTTCTGTGAATGACCAGATTATTAAAGTGCATGTAAATGTACTGACTGTCTTCTTCCTCACAAGCCTGAAAGGTTGGGGGCTTAGGTAATTTGAGAGGTAAATTTTTTGGTGCCTTTTTAGCTAGACCTGTGTACAGTAATACCTCCGTTAATGAAGTAGTCGAATTCCAGGACTTCAGTTCATCATAAAAAACTTTGCTATTGGAGCAAAATGGATATGTAATGTAACAAGGATGTATGGGAATCGTTTATGCCATGGCTGAAATGCTCTATATCCTTGGCCCTCATCCAATTCTGCTGCCGCTGCCCCAGTATGCCTCATCTCTTCTCATCTGCGTCATCTACAGTCTGCACATTCACAACATTGGCTCTGCCTGCCACTTCACTTTCAGCTAGAACAAATATTGCCAACCCCTACCCCCAGGCAAGATGTATGATACAACTTTCAGCTACACTAGTTCTGCCAATGCTAGCTTTGTTTTTAGAAGGTAGAGAAAAGAAGCTCCTACCTAAAACGCCATGTCAGGCATACATTTTTGTTTTCTCAACAAAAATGAAACCCTTTAGAATGACTGCCATGAAGGCTATTTACCCTAATGTTGACATTCTGGCCAACGTCCTTAACAAACAATAGAGAATATGCTTCCTTCTATTAATTTTCATTGTCAAACAGCGCTTGTTTAAGGAAAAAGATAAAGCATAGTGGTAAATTAAGGTGTATATGTGTTAAATAAAGTAATTCAATAACAGTATAAATTACTTTAAACAAAACTAGCCTAAACCAGACTTTAACCTACTCTACAAAGAATACAGATATAAAACTCCAATTACACCTGGAGAAATATTAATTGGTAGAAATAGGTTTCTGGGACAACAATAAGTCTGAGTACATTACACTGCCAAGAACACACCAGAACAACATGGACAAGGACAAGAGATACAATCAGACAGACCAGGGAGAGATATTTTATGTTATGTTTCACTATTGTGTTCTGCACTGGGCAATTTCGCTGATTGCCTGCAAAGCAGATTAATTTAATTGGTCTCTAACAGCATAGTTGAAATTTTAATCGGAAATCTTATCTTTGTAACTTCTTCCAATGATAATATTTTTGTATAAACTGCACATTATAAGCTAATGTCCATATGTTTATTTTTTTCACTTTGATCATGTAAAGCTCTATAGACTGGGATTACAAAATAAAGAGTAAACAAAAACAAACATATGTGCATAAAACATCAATTGACAGAATGTCAAACTAATCCATCTATTACCAACATCTGATCAATTTTTTAATAAACTAAAAATATCTGCATATTCAAATTTTATCGATTTACCACTACTACAAAATGGCTTGATGGATAATACAGAAAATTTTTAATCAATTAAGGAATTTGCTTGTATTTAAAATCTTAGAATTGTTTAAAAAATCAAATTAAACAGGGCAGTAACTCAGTTCATCTGAACAATGCAGCTATTTAGTCCATGATAATAAAGGACTGGACCTGCAGAAAATTGCTAATACTGGATCACATGCTCAAAATGGTGCTTTAAAGTTTGTGATTAAGTTAACAATATAGAAGTAAACTGTTAAGTATCTAATAACATTGCTCAGAGAAAAGGTGATTGTGACTTTTGAGGAACAAAACAGATCTTGGACATGAAGTGAGCAGGGTAATGACAGAGCATTCATTGGGATACTGAATTAAATGGTGCTCATACCTCAGAAAGAAATGCGAATATAATCAGCAAGTAACAGTGAACTAATCCTAACTTGCAAAGCTTACAAGAAGAAAAGAGCCATTTACTTCTATAGTCTTTAAGTAATTGTCAGCTCTACCAGACACTTAAAAAAAATAATAAGAGCTCTGACATAAACTCTGAAGTAATTTGCCAACCATAGGAGACATTGCAATTGCTTCTCTCTTAATGTACTGTACCTTACTTAAAAAACTGTAAGTTTATTTGAAAAGCTATTTTCCACAAAATGGGTGATGTGTTCAAATCTGTATGCATTACAATACCCTGTTTTACTCTGTGACAAAGAATGGACTAAAGTCCATTGAAGTAAATGCAATTATGGAAAAAACCTTAAGTTTATTTTATTCCCCACATAATATTGTAAAGTATAAACATATAAAGTACAGTGCTATTATGTATCTTTACAAAGAAAGTTAATGAATACACAATGCCTTGACTTTTACTTCTTTGCACAAGCTTGCTTTGTAAATATGTATAAAAACAATTAAAGTTGATATTGTGTTGTTTCCAAAGCAGTGTTTTGGTTTAATGACATTGCATTCGTCAGGTTAACTCTGTGCATATTACTGGATAGCTTGGGAACATTTTTAGTGGAGAATGATGCTACAGTCATACTACATGAAAGCATCACTAATTAGCGTACAAAGCAGCATAATGTAACAGCTCCTATATAACAAAGTAAGCATTAAATTTGTTATGGCTAATGTACAAGTTCAAGTACATGTACGCTAGAGTGCTGTAGAATTTATTATGCAACCTCCATATATGGAACTGTTGTTGTATGCCATTGATATTTTGCATACTCAACTTGAAGTTACTATACATGAGTAATTAGGTATTTCACAGTTATTTTAATACTCTTATAAAGTGATAAATATAATTTGCCCAGTATGTCACAAAACATAATCCAATATCTGTGGAAACTAAAATGCAGATTAGAAAGTGGCTAGAAGCAAGATGAAAGAAATTAAACTTAGCAGAATCATTGGGGTTAGCATTCATCCATAAAAAGGGCTGGAACAGAGTGTGGCAGATGGGACGTTCAGATAGATAGCACTTACCTGGTTTTCCACCCAAAATCCATTAGCCAGGGCCTCCAACAAGACTCCTTAAGGATCTTGACAATCCTCAGCTCATGGAGTTGGGGGGAGGGGTTGGCAATATTTGTTCTAGCTGAAAGTGAAGTGGCAGGCAGAGCCAATGTTGTGAATGTGCAGACTGTAGATGACGCAGATGAGAAGAGATGAGGCATACTGGGGCAGCGGCAGCAGAATTGGATGAGGGCCAAGGATATAGAGCATTTCAGCCATGGCATAAACGATTCCCATACATCCTTGTTACATTACATATCCATTTTGCTCCAATAGCAAAGTTTTTTATGATGAACTGAAGTCCTGGAATTCAACTACTTCATTAACGGAGGTATTACTGTACACAGGTCTAGCTAAAAAGGCACCAAAAAATTTACCTCTCAAATTACCTAAGCCCCCAACCTTTCAGGCTTGTGAGGAAGAAGACAGTCAGTACATTTACATGCACTTTAATAATCTGGTCATTCACAGAAACGATTTCAAAAGTGATGTATACCCTTATTCCGGTTTAACTGGGATATTGGTCTCTAAGAAACAAGGTTAACACACGCAGACTTCTCCACAAGTAACTCTGTTACGTGACCATGTAAACCCTTACTGGGTTATAGTTAAGAGTTTCATAGACACACAGGAGGAGTATAGGAAGCTAATCAAGGACTTTGTTAAATGGTGCTACTCAAACCACCTACAACTGAACACCAGCAAAACCAAGGAGCTGGTAGTGGATTTTAGGAGGGCCAGGCCCCTCATGGACCCCGTGATCATCAGAGGTGATTGTGTGCAGAGGGTACAGACCTATAAATACCTGAGAGTGCAGCTGGATGATAAATTGGACTGGATTGCCAATACTGATGCTCTGTGTAAGAGAGGACAGAGCCGACTATACGTCTTTAGAAGGCTGGCATCTTTCAACATCTGCAATAAGATGCTGCAGATGTTCTATCAGACAGTTGTGGCGAGTGCCCTCTTCTACGCGGTGGTGTGCTGGGGAGGCAGCATAAAGAAGAGGGACACCTCACGCCTGGACAAACTGGTGAGGAAGGCAGGCTCTATTGCAGGCACTGAGCTGAACAGCTTGACATTCGTGGCAGAGCGACGGATGCTGAGCAGGCTCCTGTCAATCATGGAGAATCCACTGCATCCACTAAACAGTATCATCTCCTGACAAAGGAGCAGCTTCAGCGACAGACTGCTGTCACTGTCCTGCTCCACTGACAGACTGAGGAGATCGTTCCTCCCCCAACACTATGCGACTCTTCAATTCCACCTGGGGGTAAACATTAACATTATACAAAGTTATTGGCTGTTATACCTGCATTTTTATCACTCTTTAATTTAATATTGTTTTTATCAGTATGCTGCACCTGGAGTATGTGAATATCCCCTTGGGATTAATAAAGTATCTATCTATCTATCTACATGTACATTCATTGTCAGTACACTCTTTCGCGACAACTCTGCCTCACCAGTGTTTGCTGTACACATATGCATCAGTCAATCACACATAGAAAAAAGCTGAAGCATCAACAGAGATAAACGTCTTGAGGCAAATTCTTAGGCCATCATATTTTTCCTTCTCCTAGTGGAAATAATCAGTATTAACAATAAACAATATTTCAGAACTTGTTAAATTTATGTTTGTAAGCTGAACTTACAGGACTAAGCTCAGCAGTACAACCTCGAGAGACACAGTGTCAGCTGCAATGTGCTGATCCCCTACTGATCTGAACTTAATACATACAGTCATATGAAAAAGTTTAGGAACCCCTCTTAGCCTGCATAATAATTTACTCTACTTTCAACAAAAAAGATAACAGTGGTATATCTTTCATTTCCTAGAAACATCTGAGTACTGGGGTGTTTTCCCAACAATGATTTTTAGTGAAGCAGTGTTTAGTTGTATGAAATTAAATCAAATGTGAAAAACTGGCTGTGCAAAAATGTGATGATGTGAATGCATGTAACTGCTCAGTACTGATTACTTGCAACACCAAATTGGTTGGATTATTCGTTAAGCCTTGAACTTCATGGACAGGTGTGTCCAATCATGAGAAAAGGTATTTAAGTTGATCAACTGCAAGTTGTGCTTCCCCTTGACTCTCCTCTGAAAAATGACAGCATGGGATCCTCAAAGCAACTCTCCAAAGATCTGAAAACAAAGATTGTTCAGTATCATGGTTAAGGGGAAGGCTACAAAAAGCTATGTCAGAGGTTTAAACTGTCAGTTTCAATTGTAAGGAATGTAATCAAGAAATAGAAGGCCACAGGCACAGTAGCTGTTAAACCCAGGTCTGTCAGGCCAAGAAAAATACAGGAGTGGCCTATGCGCAGGATTGTGAGAATCGGTTACAGACAACCCACAGTTCACCTCCAAAGACCTGCAAGAACATCTTGCTGCAGATGGTGGATCTGTGCATAAAGAACATCTGTATGGCAGGGTGATGAGAAAGAAACCCTTTCTGCACTCACGCCACAAACAGAGTCGCTTGTTGTATGCAAATGCTCATTTAGACAAGCCAGATTCATTTTGGAACAAAGTGCTTTGGACTGATGAGACAAAAACTGAGTTATTTGGCACTTTGTATGGCAGAAGAAGAACACCGCATTCCAAGAAAAACACCTGCTACCTACTGTCAAATTTGGTGGAGGTTCCATCATGCTGTGGGGCTGTGTGGCTAGTTCAGGGACTGGGGCCCTTGTTAAGGTCGAGGGTCGGATGAATTCAGCCCAATATCAATGCAGGGGTTGGATATTCCAAAAAGACAATGACCCAAAACACAGTTTAAAAATCTACAAAGGCATTCATGCAGAGGTAGAAATACAAATGTTCTGGAATGGCCGTCACAGTCCCCTGACTTGAATATCATCGAAAATCTATGGGATGAGTTGAAGCAGGCTGTCCATGCTCAGCAGCCATCAAATTTAACTGAAATGGAGAGATTTTGTATGGAAGCATGGTCAAAAATACCTCCCATCCAGAATCCAGACACTCATCAAAGGCTATTGGAGGCGTCTAGAGAATGTTATATTTGCAAAAGGTGCCTTGATGTAATATCTCTGTTCGGGTGCCCAAATTTATGCACCTGTCTAATTTTGTTATGATGCATATTGCATATTTTCTGTTAATCCAATAAACTTAATGTCATTGCTGGAATACTACTGTTTCCATAAGGCATGTCATATATTAAAAGGAAGTTCCCAAACTTTTTCATATAACTGTATATATAGTCACAAGAGTAACTTTTAGTTTTAGTGCAGTTGCAGTGTGACACTGAGTTGTGGACTACCAGTGGACCAAGAATAAAACTAACCAGATAAATTGTGCTTCTTGGATTTGGAGAAAGGGAACAAACTGGCAAGCTTAGGCCACCTCATGAGCAAGTTTAACAGATTGAGTACTGTGGGTAATATTACAAAATAAATTCCGCATGAAACAAACAGATTGCTACATACATGAAAAATGACTTATATATCATTAAAGAATATGTATATCATATTTTAGATTTATATCTGGACTGAACTATACAGTAGCATAATAGCAATGTAAGTAAATGACAGTTTTATGCTGCATGGCTGTCAGTTCTGAAAGTGCAGATTAAAAAATGTTGCCAGTTTCTTCAAAGCCGCATTCCTTTGGAGTATTATGGTGTAATTTTGGATGTGTCCTACAGATCTGATAGAAGATCTATTATAATATGTATTGTGACAAACAGGCATATTTGATTTATCCAGAAAAGCACTTTTTTACTCTTTTTCTTAATACTGGTAGCGTTGTACACTTAAGTAATGCAGACAACCACCACAAACAGTAATATTCAAGTTAAGTATACCTGCTTCAGTTCCAATACGAGGATGTATACACAAGGTAACGTCAGTCAGTGGTGGTAGGTAAAACTCAAAACCCCCTTCACAAGTCCAAAAGAACAGTTTCCTTGCCAAAAGTTACAAAACAAAATTAAATGCAACAAACTTTAAAAGTCTACATCAAAGAAATTATAATTGAAGGTCTAATTTTAGGTGCAGAGCCTACTGGGACTTCAAAACTATCCATTGCTACAGTATTATATAGAGCAGTGTCTCTTAACCTTTTTAGTTTCACCACCCATAAAAAGGTGGGGCTGTGGGTCCCGCTTAGTGCATTGATCATAATCATCAGAGCTTCGGAGGGGGTTAGAAAATGGTGATTGGAGGCAATAGTCAGCCTGGCAACCCACCATATGGCACTATGCAAACCCACTAAACAATATTATAAACAATACCAACATGCAACCCACCACTAGAAGCCCATGATGACCCGGTTGTTGAGAAACACTTATAAAGAGCTTATGTTCTACTTAAATTCTGCATTGCAATAAGACATTCACTAATACTGCCCAGCCTTTACCTACATATTTTGTATGCTTTGATTGCTGTTTTGTTATTGGATTAATTTTATTATTGGGAAAAACATTAAATATCAACTCATCTGTATTAAGTATATAATTTGAAAATGAGTAAAAGAGAGATAATTGTGCTTCAGAAAAGATTTTACTAACATGTGCCCGTCTTCATCATTACTTCCCATATAGTGATTTCAGAGCCTACTCATATGCTTAAAGTGAATAACATTTACAATAATGACAGCTTCACGATTACAATTATTTTTTTACAGCAATTATTACATTGCAATAATGTTTTCATCAAGTTTACATGAGGATATACATTTTTCCCATGTGCTCTGTTCCTTCAAGTCAAGAGAAATGTGTAGTAGTACATCGCTAATTGTTAAGAGGGCAAAAAGCTAATTGCTGGTACACCAACATTGATGGGTAATCAGATGGCCAGCTGAGCAAACT
Organism: Polypterus senegalus; assembly: GCF_016835505.1. Lineage (NCBI taxonomy): Eukaryota > Metazoa > Chordata > Cladistia > Polypteriformes > Polypteridae > Polypterus > Polypterus senegalus. The sequence goes on along the minus strand of NC_053159.1, from coordinate 104,562,301 downwards.
GAGGAGAAACATGAAACCAAAACAAGACTAGCTGTGGGTTAGTTAAACTTGGGACTGATCATGTTCCATAGTTCACTGAGATGGCACTTAGACCTGAAATTCATCTCCTCTTACCATTGTACTACGTAGTATCATCTTGATCCACTGTTAGTACAATACTGTTCCAGGTACACTTCAACTGACCAACTTGCTCCATACTCATTTTCAGATTCAAGATGGCCAATGATGATGCTCAACTATTATTTGCACATTTTAATGATGGTGGAATGTTTTACCAAGAGAGAACTCCATAAGTGGACTTGCACATGTAAACAAGGTTAAGAAATCAGTTTCTGCCTTAGCCAGGCTACTGACCTTATGCCAGTTTTGTAAGTGCATGTAAACAAACACACTCAGTGACCATGAGTAGAGGCCAAATGTTACAAAAGACTACTAAGGGTGTACTCACAACAGGCACATTTTTTCTGTACCATGCCCAAGCACAATTGTCTCCCACCCCTACTCCCCCGCTAGCCTGCACTCACAGCATGCTTAATGTTCTGGGTCCGAGCACACTTTTGTCGCAACCATGCAACTTTGTGTAAAGCCAAAACAAGATCCAAATACAGAGTGACAGTATGCATATCAAAATTAATTTATTTATTATGTGTTTTTTTTTTTGATACTAGTAGGGCAGGATAACGCTCTACCCTTTTACAGATTTATTGAGTGTACAGCGAAGTGCTAATCAAATGCAAAGATTTTTATGGAGAAAAATGATGTTAAGAGAGGAATTTGCAGCTTTTCTTGCCAACTGCAATTTACGTTCATCTGTAAAATGAGATTAAATACCTATTTTTAACTGAAATGGTGTCAAATGAAATGAGAATTGCAGTATCTGACTTGTTGCATCATTGACGTCATGTCTGTTTTCTGTGCTCAGGCACATTTAGTGATCACACTGTTCCTAAATTCTACTTAACCATGCTTGGTCACCCCTATTCCAAGCGGGCTAGGGCATGGTATGATTGGCCTGGCATGAAGTGCTCACACTAGTCAAACGAACTAGACTTTGGGTGGTTACATGCAGACAAATGTGTTCGAGCACAGAACAAATTGCTAATGTGAGAACACCTTAAACCAAGTTTGTGCTGCATTAACAGTTATTTTCTTTACCCACATGCAGTGAGTAAGTGTTGTGGACTAAACCAATAATTTTAGGATTTATAACCTATTTTCTTAGACACTAGGTAACACTACCTGTTGCAGCAACTGAACTGTTGGCATTATGATGCTATCCCTTACTACTTGATGGCTACTTAGTTAGTTGGGGCAGCGTGACTGAAAAAGAAAATAACAAAAAAACACAACAAATCATAAAACGCACTTTATCATATTGATATTCTTTTTGTCTTAATTTTGGAGATCCTCCATCTGAGCTGTAATTTTCTGCTTTTGAATTCTCGCATCATTTTGCAACATCTTTAGTTGGCAGACCTGAAATACACAGCATAATTGAGTGGTCTTACACAGACAAGTGCTATTGATTGTGATATCATGTGAATCATTATTATTTCTAACAGACAAAGGCCATTCAGATAATTGGATGTCCTGACAAGATACTCTTGCCCTTCTACAATGTTACTTTTATACAATAAAAAGAGGGTATTTTAAATTTTGGCTGACCTCTGACTTATTTAACAACAATGTTGAGCTTTCAGCTTTGGATTAAAAAATATGCAGTGCAAAAACTGTGCATGCATCATTTTTGAGTCAACGACAATATGATGTAATCCGACAGGATGAATGCTTCAAATGTGGCACTGCATAAAAGCAAGGAATATCAGATTAATTTGGCTTTGGAATAAAATTAAAGCCAAGATTTTGTTACCTACAATGAAAATACTGTATAACAATTTAGTTTAGGTACTGTAAAAATGTTTCTGTTTTACTCTGATATAACAAGATCTTAATAAAGGTTTCTTTCGGCATTCAAAACACCTAGAAAATATCAGTAGATAGGTTATTCATCTCTGTGCAATGTGTCATATTGCCATGATGGTAAAATTACTTATTAATATGAAGGATTCATGATCTTATACTAAATATTTAATATCAAGAGTAATGTGTCTCAGTTGAGCCATTTCAAACAACTCCAAAGTGAAGTTTTGTTAGTAGGTCATGGTATAGAACTTACACTAAAGTGTAACCAGTAAAGTATTACACAAAGATAAAATAAAACAGGTATAAAGGCAGCTTAAAACCCCCATTGGTGTAAAAAGGCATTAAACTTGTGTTACTAACCATCTTCTAACATTTCACCCACAGACCATGTCCTAATTATTATTTCTATATGTTAATCAAGGACTTTTGTTTAATTTATTTATTTATTTATTGTTGTTAGCTTCTAATATTTTGGATTAGGTTTTATGCAATTAGCAAAACTAAGCATTTCCAGGCACACATACTGCATTTCCCATCTTTAAACCTCTTAATGAACACCAAAAAAGGAATAAAGAAACTATTCACAATTAGCTTTGTTTCAAGAAAGAAAAAAAAAAAAAAGAGGACTGCTAATAATTTCAATTGAAAAAGCTGTTCTCTGAAAACAGCAACATCTGAAACTGCTGACACTGTACATTATTTGAATTCAGACTTTTTCTGTGCGTCAAGGCTGACAAGCAACGTTTACTAAAGTGCACGGAAATCCCAAAACCGGTCTACAATATTGATATTAAAACATCAAGTGTTTTCTACAATTATAAATGAAATTTTCTAAAATTGAATTGCTTTAACTAATTCATCACAAACATAAAACTTAAATATGGATTTAACCTCATGATATTTAAAATAAATAAAATGCTACATACAGTACATCTGTTTAGGTTGCTGGAACCCAGACAATAACAATGTATGTTTTTTTTTGATAAAGCAGTTATGCTTACATAAATATTAGATAAAGAAAAATTAATCAATTGTGATTTGTAAATAAATCATAAAGTATTAGCAACGCATGTGGGAAAATGTTCAATAAGCAAAATCTTTATACCTGTTGTTTAATTGAGTACATTTTTTTTCTTGACAGGTCTTTTTATTCTGAACACTTTTTTTGTTTACGCTTTTAGCTGCTATTATTGGCTCTTTGAAAAAATGTATGCTTATTTTATTAGATCAAGTTGTGCAAACAGCTTCCCTTAGCTGCTGGTATGTCACACTAGACAATGACCCAAGTACTGTATACAACTGGTAGGCATTTCTGGAAACAAAAGAGACATGAAGGCATTGGGCAGTATACAGTATATGTTATTCTGTTCATTTTGATTTAGCTTCCATATAACGTATCTACAGAAAATTTAGTAATATAGAAAAAGTAAAGGACACCTCCATCACTGAAACTTTTACACTGTTGCTACTGTCTTAAATATGTCCCTGTAACAAAATGCTACTGTATGTACTAAAATTGGGTATAAATATATTGAAAATTGCAATCTCCACATAATGTTTTAGTTGTTTTTTCAGTCAATCCAAATAATTCTGTTTTCCTTACACAAAAATGTAGTAACTGCCCATTAGTAACTGAGATATTCAGAGGCAAAATTCAGGCAAAAGGCTGCAGACTGGACAGCTAATCTGAGCACCCTGTAATCAGTGTCTGAAACAAACTGGAATCAGGCACTGCGGCCAATTACTGTTATTCAAAAAGCTACTTTTAGCACCCTCTTTTGACTGCTTTTCTTGCTAGGTAAAATCAGTAGCTAGTATAAATATAACAAGTTTAATATTTGGAAAAAAATATGAGGTAACAGAGAAGTCTTAAAAGTTAGAGAGAAAAGCCACAATAATAGCAGGTTGTGTCTACTACAATAAATAGGTGGAGTACATACTGTATATATTTTGTATGTAGACAAAAAACAACAATAAGCTCAGAATTTTTAGCATCTTGAGCTCAGCCTTGTAAAGTCTAATACATGTAAGATTACACAGTTTAAATATACACCAACAATTCAAATATCACTTTAAATACAAAAAGAAAGAACATTAGCACATCACCACTCATTCCTTTCCCTTATCTTCAGATTTAAAAAAAAAAAACCAAAGTGGTCAACAATTTTCATTTTATCAAGAAAGAAATAAATGATGATCTCAAAATTGTGTAGAAGAGTGTGATCTACCATGCACTGATACACCATCCGGGCTGGTACCCACCTTGTTCCCAATGATGTTAAAAAAGGTTCAGAGCCTTTCTACTAAATTGAACTGAATTAAGGTGAGAAGACGGGAACAGTTTCAATGCCCTCAGGAAAGGCTAATGTTCATGGAGGTGTGTTTACATGGGGTCGAGGTATGCTTTATTTTCTAATTCCTAATACCAAAGACAAAATACTTTTATATAATACACAATGTTTCAGCATAATAATATCATTATGCAATATTACAGCAACAATACACATTATAAAGCAACGTCTAGTTTTAACAATGTTAAAATTCTGAAAAGGAAATAATTTTCAAATAGAGGAAAGCACAGTGTATACACCTGTCATGTATTTTTAAGTTTTCAGCACGTTAAATAAAAGACAGGTGAATTCAGTGCGGCTTTTGTGCTTCCAGTCATTCCCAAGTGTGTATGTCATTTGAAAGATTTCAGTATTACAAAAGTCACAATTCAATACTCTGGCTTTAGAAACTTCTTCATTTAAAAAAATCATTTACAGAGAAACAGGAAAGTTCAATAGAAAACTAGCAGTAAATGTATGCAAGTGTCAGAAAGAATCTAATGAAACTAGAGCTATAACATTTTACAATTGCAGCAGTTTTGTGGCACTAGTTAGCACTGGCACTTCCCTACCCTAGAGACCCTGATTGCATTTCATTCACTGTTACTATTTACTTCTAGGGTGCCCAGGTTGTTTTGTGATTACTCCCACTCACAGTCTAGTACAGTAGAATAAACATTCAATCTAAATTGGCCCAGTATAAATAAGAGTGAGTGTAACTGTGGTTGTGTGCATAACCATACCCTGCAGTGGTCTGATCTGGCATTCACAGTAAATTTCTCCCTGATGCTGTCAGGGCAAACTCTAGCTAAAAGTACAAAATGTCCACTATTCAGATCTGCTTAACATAAATATGTGGTAATAGGTGACAAAGCCTATTCTGGTAAACCATTGATAGGCAGGGTAACAGTTAATGGGTGGCAGGAGATAAGTAATTGTGTCACTGGCATAACCTGCAAATAAAGGTTATATTAATATTTGCTACTCTAAAATCAAACTCACCTGCTATGCCTGATGCAAATTATTTCGGTGACTTTAAGCTTTTCAAAATGCTTGCAGATTTTATACACTGAGGAACAGTATTTACTTTGTATAAAGTAATGCACCAAATGTACAGTATCTTATACTTTGAAAGTTTATTTACTTATTGTAATCCTAGAGTTTTATCTTTTGAATCCACAGTAGTTTTACCCTTTTTATTAATTTTTATACAATACATGATTTTAAATGAGACTGAGGTGAAAATGGACCTAACACTTCTGAAGTTTATGTTTGGTGACAAAAGTTACAAGGTGTTCATGATACATACTGACAACACTATACAACTTTTGTTTATAACATACTGTAGCTATAATGGTTTGCCATTATAGAAATTACAATTGGCACAAATACTGTATGTACCCCCACTCTCTAAGCCTTAGTATTTTCACATGTATCCTAAGTAGCAGATTAGGAGCAGCAGAACGTCCGGCCTCGTTTGTAAATGGCCACCATTGTTTTTTGTCCCTTAAGCCCCGCAGAAGCCACACTCCAGATTTATGTGCCTTCAGGACTTCCAGCAACATACACAAATAATCACTACAAACCATGTAGGGAAACCTAGATATCTGTATGCTACACCTTTTAAACTTGAGGTTAAGAGGATTTTTTTTACCAAGGCTGTCATCAATGGACATTAAAGGGAGAACATAACGTTAACTGAAAAAAATAACACTAATTATCTTCTTGCTTCAGATATGTACAATATTTATAACTTCAACTAAGTATTTACACATAAAGCAACCATCACTGACTAGCACTCTTCAAGTCTCACTGGAAAAAAGGGTCTAAATTAGTATTAGTTATCCTGTATAATTCTTTGCATTACTTTCTTGGAGTCAACTAAGCCCCTAATAATGAAGCTCATGTGTAGGCTACAAAAATTATATTAGACTACAAACTGTGGCGCTTAGAGGACAGATGCAGAGAAGCTTTTAACACTACACTTATCTCTTACTTAAAATACAAGCCTATTTGCATTTTGAGTTCTATTTAGCCCACTAACCGGAAGTATACTCAATATTCAGTATCCAATATAACAAACAGAAAAAAGGTTCCTTAAAGATTTCATACAGAAGGTGTGCAATAATTTAGATTTTAATTCTAATAACACAATTTTTTGATTTGATAAAAACTCTAATGCCACTGAATTAATTCAAACATTGTGTGTTGGCTGTGGATTGGCTCCAGCAGACCCCCGTGACCCTGTGTTCGGATTCAGCGGGTTGGAAAATGGATGGATGGATGGATAGTTAAATTAATTAACATTAAATCAGTACATAATTTTAGAAATTAGTTTTAAGCAAACTGTTCAATGGTCAAATTACAATTCGTTTTTTCTTGAAAAAGTTTCCTGATCTTTCTTTCAATAAAATGACAGTCACAGAGAGGTTCAACACAAGCTCCATTTTCACAGGGTGCAAAGACTAGATACACCACCATATTTTACTGTTGGTATGATGTTCTTTTTCTGAAATGCGTGTTCCTTTTACGCCAGATGTAACGGGACATTTTCCTTCCAAAAAGTTCAACTTTTGTCTCATCAGTCCACAAGGTATTTTCCCAAAAGTCTTGGCAATCATTGAGATGTTTCTTAGCAAAATTGAGACGAGCCCTAATGTTCTTTTTGCTTAACAGTTGTTTGCGTCTTGGAAATCTGCCATGCAGGCCGTTTTTGCCCAGTCTCTTTCTTATGGTGGAGTCGTGAACACTGACCTTAATTGAGGCAAGTGAGGCCTGCAGTTCTTTAGACGTTGTCCTGGGGTCTTTTGTGACCTCTCGGATGAGTCGTCTCTGTGTTCTTGGGGTAATTTTGGTCAGCCGGCCATTCCTGGGAAGGTTCACCACTGTTCTATGTTTTTGCCATTTGTGGATAATGGCTCTCACTGTGGTTCGCTGGAGTCCCAAAGCTTTAGAAATGGCTTTATAACCTTTACCAGACTGATAGATCTCAATTACTTCTGTTCTCATTTGTTCCTGAATTTCTTTGGATCTTGGCATGATGTCTAGCTTTTGAGGTGCTTTTGGTCTACTTCTCTGTGTCAGGCAGCTCCTATTTAAGTGATTTCTTGATTGAAGCAGGTATGGCAGTAATCAGGCCTGGGGGTGGCTATGGAAATTGAACTCAGGTGTGATACACCACAGTTAGGTTATTTTTTAACAAGGGGCAATTACTTTTTCACACAGGGCCATGTAGGTTTGGATTTTTTTTTCTCCCTAAATAATAAAAACCATCATTTAAAAACTGCATTTTGTGTTTACTTGTGTTATATTTGACTAATGGTTAAATGTGTTTGATGATCAGAAACATTTTGTGTGACAAACATGCAAAAGAATAAGAAATCAGGAAGGGGGCAAATAGTTTTTCACACCATTGTACACACACAGGTAGTTTTTTTTCCAAGGAAACTCTCTGTTTAAGGTTGTGGCCAATGGGAAACTATTAAACAGTATGTACAGAAGACAAATACAACAGTGTACAGAGAAATAGTAAGGTTTCCTACTTAAGTATTTAACTGCTTATTCAAAAAGCTGAAAGGGGCCATCACAAACAAAACACTTCACACCAAAAGCAAGAATTAATTCCTATAAGAAACAAACTAACAATTTTCCATTATGATTTACTATTTCCCACAGCAAACTAAAATTTGTCTAACTCAAAGAAAGAGGTGAATTACTTTAGTTTAATATCTGAATATTCTTTAGCAGACAAAAGTCATCAATATTAGATATGTCAAATTCACCATCCAAGTTTATGGTTAATAGTGCTGACATTAAAGAGCAGTCTAATATTTAGTGTTTGTCTGTTTCATATAACAATGCAAGTGTTGCACCACAGCAAAAGCAATTTACCCCACATTTGAGGTTGTAACTCATAAAAACTAGCTATGAGATAAGAGGGCATATGGGCACCTGGAAATAACAGCTTATCACTTATACAATCAGTGAAAAAAAAAACAAAAATGCATTAAACAGATGAATTAAGCATGAGATGATGAAATAATTAAAATAATTGGGTTCGATTGTGGATGAGGAAATTAATTTATATATGTATATTGTCTGCTATATTTATCTGCTCCATCCACATAGAACTATAAGATGTATTACTGTTCACAGAAAATCTTTATTTCACTTACATTGTGTGCAGATTGATCAATAGCATTTATGAATCATACTTGATCTGCACAGTCTCAAAACAAACATCTACTGTAACACTCCTGCTACTATAATGATGATAGAGGGGCTGGCATGGGACTGTGAGAAATTCAGAAACGGTAATTAACTGTTCATAATCAGTTTCACTATAAAAGACTTCACATTAATAGAATTCACTGAAAATAAAAGAGAACGGCCAACACTGTAAAGCCTTATCATGATTGCATGAATAACAATACCAAATTGAATTCAAGTTTGTTTCATTAAAAAGAACAGCATATGTAGTCAGAGAGTCTAATTATAATCTCTCAACTCATTACACATGTTTTGATGTGGCTGAACAATTGTACAGATAAAAGTTTGCACTCAACAAGGTGATCTGTCTTCATTTAAAATTGCACAGCCATCTGTGTAATCAATGGCTCCCACCAGACAAAAGACTATTCTGGTTTTTCAGTGCTCAAGGAACCATATCTCTACTAAAAGTGGGTGTATCATTATTTTTATAATAATAATATTATGCAAGTTATATAGAGGTGTAAATAGTATAGAGATACTACCAAAGTGTTTGCTATTGTTATTTTTGTTCTTTACAGTAATTTGTAGACACCATCATATGTGATAAATGACTGACCTGATTAATTACTGAAGCATTTATCAACCTGCATGTATTTCCTCTTAATAATAATGTAAAATTGAGGTTATAATGTAATATTTGTCAACTGCTGTCAATGAAAGATACAACGGTATTAAAACTCTGAATTTAATTCAGACTGCACCACAGTCAATATGATAAGCAATAAATCAAGTACAATTTACTGCCTTTACATGGCTATTAATCTTCAAAGTATTATTCAGAGCTCAAGTCTGATGAAAAGATGACAAAATGAGAACTTTTTTTTTTCAATCCACTTAAAAAAAATTGTTGCATCCACTGTTGTAATGGGAAAGAATGCCTGACAAGATGATTTACACTGGAAAAGCCATTTGACTGCAGTTAAAGTTCTTCTACACTTTTCTACTGACAAGATCATAAATTATAATTTGTGATCAGTATCACTCTTCCAACATAATTACCCCAGTAATGAAGTAAGAAAACAATCAAATATGATACTGGCTACCTAAAATCATAACAAGCTTATATCACAAACTGCAGGAAACACTTAAATAGTTGCACTTCTTAATAAGAAAACTCTTGTTCTTAGAAATTAAAAAGGTGATAGTGGTTGTATATTAGCAGATTGCCAGTGAAGTACATTAATGAACACATAAATAAATATAAAAATAAGTAAGTGACTAAACCATCACATTGCCTACAGAAAGATACAGAAATTCCAGGTTTACCAAAACTCATGTTTTTCATCCTACTGCTGTCTCTGAAGAACATATAAGAGATGCCAAACTTCCAACTTAATTAAAGCTACAGGTCAAACCTTCATTATTATATACTTAATATAAATATATAGTACTGTAATAAGATAAGAAGAAAATAAAAGAAGCCCCACACTGTACATTTTACTGATATCTGCCTGTAATATATTATGATTTATTTAAAGTGAGGCCCCGTGTTGAAATGAAGTGAAAATGCCATAATTTGAAAAAAATGTCCAGATTGCATAGATTCACCTGATCACTAAAGAAACAAAACGAATCAAAATTAACAATAAGGCATGCAAACAGAAGTCTTTCCTTAACAAATCTTTAACACATGAAATGTGTAAGAGTAATAAAAAAATCATTTCATTGACAAAATAAAGACAACAGTAAAAACCCAACTCAGCCTTACTCAGAGCTCATACAATAATCCATAAAAAATTCAGCAGCTCAGAAATAGATCAAAAGGCATTTCATTTGTTTATACCTTCTTTGTGATTATTGACTGCACTATTTTTAAAATCATTTATTTGAGAAATAAAGATGGGGTGCTTTGATCACTTCAAGCAGCACAGAAGAAAGCAGCAGGAAAGGTCAGTGGAACATTAACACAATCCTATTTAACAAGCCAAATATCATAATTTAATTGTATTTGCTACACAACTATTACATACTGATTTAGGAGTTGATTTTTTCCTATGACAGAGAAGGAGCTACAGTATATACAATGTGGCAATGGATCCAAATGTGTTTTAAAGATGGGCAGATCTCTGCATTATTTTCTCAGGTTAATAGCAAAGTTGTATTTGTGTGTCAGGATATATTCAGCATTCATATCACATATTCAACGATGATATGCAGTAACCTTGTTAACACAAAATTATCAGAAACCAGTGATGAGTATAATACACATGCCTACGCTTAATTGGGTCAAGGACAAAATTAAAAATTTCTGCCAAACAATGTTGATGCCTTCATTAGCATGATCAGCACGTACAATTAAGAATTTCACTGCACTCTGTGCACGTGACAATGTGGACAATAAGAGCCTACAAGAACAACTTACACCATTTCTCTCACTGGCTCACGTTAGTAGCTAAAGCACTACAGGTACAGGTAAAACCAATCACTAACAGAAATGGTTGTTCCAACGAAACCTACAAAGGATATTTATGAGTTTCAAATCACAAAACTTTGTTGGTGACCAACATGATCAGATTGTGTGTTTCATTTTAGGACTTAATGCAATTATACAGTATATAGTATAAATGTCAAGGGAGAATAATTTTTTTTATTCAGAGTTCTACTTCCAATCAAACATCTTGAATAAAAAAAGACTCACAAAGCAAAACTAATTCAACCACAAGCATAACACAATAACAAGATTCCCTTTCATGTTGAGTTTGATGTTTATCACTCTGCTGCCCTGCAGGCAGCAAAGTTTATTAAAGAGAAAACAAAAACTCTAAATATTGACTTCCGATGGACACTTTGGGTTTGTGCTCCATTGTCCTTTGGCAAAGCCATTGTTCCTTGGCTTCTCAAAAAGGATAAAACTTTGAAAGTCTTCAAAAGTTAAAAGTTATACCTGTATTTACTCACAGGTCTGAGCAAAATTTGTAAACTTCACCAATCTAAAGCTGCCTAGCATCAAACTCAAGATGCAGGCTTATACCCCATACACGTCCTATAGTGGGGCAAAGGCTTTAAAGTAAAAAATATTCACTAGAAAAGAGAGGAAAAAACACAAAATCTCCAGGATATGCAAAGAAAAAGTTTGAAAGATCTATTGAGAATACAATTATTTTTTTTACAAATGACAGCAAAGTCAGGGAGAAAGAGAAAGGGAAGACAAAAACGTTTGCCTTTGTAAGTAGATCAATTAAAAATCCAAAAACAGTACCATTAAGCAAAAAAATCCGTGAACCCAAGAATACGAGAACAAGTGAAAAACCAAAAGCCAAATAACAGGAGATAAACGCAATGCTGATGCAGCTATTACATGGACTGCTTGCTCATGAATAACCCTGGAAGCGGTTGCCCAGCTGCAGCTTCAGATGGCCCAGCCCTCTTGGCTCAGCATAAAGAGTACAAGGAATATAATTTAAATAATAAATAAACATACAATAATCATAACAAACTATTAATTGTATAAACAAAAAAACTCGTAACACTTCAAAAACTGGAAAAAAAACATCAGAGACAGAGCCCTGGTTAAAACATCACACAAATCTGTGAAAGCAAAAGGGAATGTGATAATATGTTAGTGTATTAAAGGTGATTTATTTGGTTATGGACGTCTATGTGAACTGTGTTTAATAAGAGATATTATCCAGAATGATGAGCAGTTTGACCTGACTGTCAATGAGTCAATGATGGCTGTGACCCTCCACTGCTCTGTTTTGAATCTTGGCAGTGGCTTTAGTGTGTAAGAAAAGAAGCTGTACTTTCATCAATTTGAGGCAGAAATGTGAATACCTGTTATCTAATCCACTTGAGTAGCAGAACATTAGACAGTTTTGGGCAAATAACAGATGTACCTGATGTACATCTGCACAGATGTGCAGAATTAATCAGTAATATATTTATCATTTGTTTAAACAATGTGTGTCAGTTTTAAAGATATATACACAATTACTGTACACTGTACCAGTATTTACCACAAGAGTACAGGCTTTCAGGTCTTCAAAGAAGACAAAGTCAATGATGCCAACCATGAAAAGTCCGCTAATGGAACACATAAAACATTAAACACCACTATACAAACAAAACTCTTCTGTGCTAAGGGCTAAAATCCAAAGTAGAAAAGAAGAACTGAAAACGATTAAAGAAGTATTCTCTCTCTTGTCTGTGATCACCGGTAAGGACATGGAAATCAGAGTGGTTAAATTTTGATTTAGACACTCTCAAAGTTAAACTTACTGACACAAGAACACATTGCTAATATAAACAATTTAAGAATTGCTAGTCTCAGAGAGGGCATGGAGGGAGACTGCATTCCCCAATTTGCCCATACTGTTAATAAATAAGAGCACTAGGCAAAGCAATCAAAGAATGAGCTTTATATATCAAGCATTTTAAAACATCTACCAGCTATTCATACTAATCCATAATGATTTCCATACTATTAGATTTCTCAAAGACCTCTTCATTAATGTCCATGTAAAATTCGGATATCTATACTAATAAAAGGCAAAGCCCTCACTGACTGACTGACTGACTCACTCACTGACTCATCACTAATTCTCCAACATCCCATGTAGGTAGAAAGCTGAAATTTGGCAGGCTTATTCCTTACAGCTTACTTACAAAAGTTAAGCAGGTTTCATTTCGAAATTCTACACGTAACAGACATAACGGTCGACAACGTCTGCCATGTTGAACTTTATTTATGGCCCCATCTTCACGAAATTTGGTAGGCGGCTTCCTTGCGCTAACTGTAACCGATGTACTTACTTATTTCGATGGTATGATGCCACTGTCGGCCGCCATATTGAACTTTTCAACAGTCTTTGTTACTTATGGGCCCATTTTCAAGAAATTTGGTACACGGGTTCCCAACGCTGACTGAATCCTACTTACGTACATATATACGTCCATAGCCTGCAGCTCAGTCACCGGTGAGGTGCGTTGGGTCCCCATCCCAACGCCTCCCACGTTGTTGGCTGCCTGCCTATATAAGACCGTCTCCGCCCGGTCTCTACATTCCCTTCCTTGCTTCGCCACGGGATTCACGTCTCCCTACTGATAACTACAGCCTTTTTGTTTAATCCACAGCTTCTCTGCTGTTTTATTGTTTGTTTATTACGATTATAGTTATTGTGTAGGTAATTTAGACTTACTTTACATTGCTCAGGTACCCATTTCCTTTATCTTTCCAACCGTACCCCCATTAACATATCTATCGAGGTGATCACCATCGATCAAAGAACTGTCACTTATAGAGTGATTTCCATGCCTGGAGATGGCACCTACCTTTTCCATTCTCTTTGTTACATATTGCACGGCCATATCAGGCTCACTCTTGATATCCGGAGGAACATTGTGTCTTATGTATTGAATGACTGGGACAGGTTCAAGGTGTGGACTGATGACGGTACAGGAGATAATTATACTACACAGGAACACTATAAGAGTGAAATGCTTAAGCCCTTCACCTATGGTTCTGCATGTGAGTTTATGGCTGCCGCTGAATTGTTCCATTGTCGCTTTCAAGTGTACCGAAATGGCCAAATATTTTACACCTTTCGACAACCGCCAATGCCTCTTAAACATCTTAGATTCACAGGTGACGATTTCAGTAGTGGACACTTTGATGTTTATGAATGTTTAAACTCTCAAAAGCTGGATGTGATTTTATCGATGAAACCGGTTGTGTGCTTACAACGCTTGACAGATGCCGAATGTCACTTCAACACAACAAATCCTGTCGTAATTGAAACAAACTAGAACCTGTGTCTGACCAACGAGATATTAACGAAGGTCAAATATTTGATGAAGACACTGTATCTGATTATTCATCAGGAGGAGAGGTAAATTTTCCAAATAATGTTTGATCAAACTCCACTCTGATCAGTCCCATGTGCCCCAATCACATTTGGAAATCCTGGGTAATGAGAATGTTAGGCCGATTGTGAGATTCTTTATGGAACTGTGGGTGTTTGCCTGTGTATTACCTACCTGCAATGGCATGAAACGCCTCTTTTATTGTCTGCACACACAGGTGAAAACCCGAAGGAAATATTTCAGAGCCAAACAGACTTTACGAATTGCCTGGCAAATTGTACTTTTAGATAGATTTTCTGCATCACCTACAGTATATAAAAAAGTGCATGCATACTGCCTGTGTGCTTGTGAGAGCCCAACTTCGCCTAGTTTGACTTCGAATATAAGGTGCTAATAAATCTTTGAGGTACAATATTCCCCCTCGGCTAAAGCGGTATCTTTCGAAAAGAATTTCCTCCAGGAGCAATAAAGGATCTTACCCATCACGCAAAACCCTCTCTATATGAAATTCTCTTCTTATAATTTGCGCACCAATATCAACTGGTCGCTCATTCATGAACGGCAAAGCCATGACGGTATGAATTCCATGCACGGACACTGATTAAGTGTGTGAGCTTATCTTTGTTCCTGCTCCGAGCAGGATTGAGGATTTGGATGTACTGCTATGACAATACATCCAGCAAGAGTTTCGAAAAACCGACCAATCCAGGATCATGCCAAATCGTCAACAATTACATCCAGCTAAACGAGTAATCCACGTACGAAAAATACGCCCCTGATCTCCGACTCAGGATACTGGGATTTCGGTAGGTGGGATGATGGGGAACTGTGAGGAAAAGAGTTTTGATATATTTTTACCTCAACTTTTGTTTTTAATATCTATGGCTCATGACATTGTTTATAATTTTAATAAAAACTAAATTTATAAAACAGCCTATAATAGACACTGGTTCTTTAGCAGTCATTTTTTTCATGTTATAAAAACAAAATATTTTCTTTAAATCTATTGTAAATGTATGCACTCTAGTATATACTCTGGTGAAAATTCTAAGCAATAACTTGTTTAATTCAGTTCAATAGAATGATCTGAGATGCTTCTCATCCATCTGGAGAGCTTAAGGACGAATGATTACTATCATTTTACAGGATCTGGTTATCCTTGGTGGTTTCACAGAAGTAGTGTAGAGCCATAACACTATCATTTATGTCCACTGCTGTACAGATTCAGATTTAGTACACATCATTTGTGTAACTTGTTTTGAAACAGTCACCAATGTGCAGCTGGATGTTGTAATCCGGATAGTATAAGCATGTTTCTTTTCTTTTCTTTCCATTATTCTGTTGCTTGAGCATAAGAGGGTAGGATGACAGTGCCTGATCCACATGATCAACACACTGCTTACAGTATGTTATTTTAGGCTACCACAGAGCAAGGTTTAAAAACATGTGCATTTCCCTGACACACACACTGACAGTTGCTGCATTGTGAACAATGTTTAGGCAATTTTTCCTTTGAGCCACACACCTACTTGCACCAAAGAATACCATGACTGTTCAGTTATACTGTGCTGTATGCATCAATTTCACTTATCTGTGTCAAGGTCTGATGACCAATTCATACTGTCATCACTGTCACTTCATTGAACTAATGGTTCCATTTCAGTTTCTTTTAAAACCGACTTTACAGCTTCTTCTTTACACGTTATTGTGCTTTGGTTAAAGGCTCCGCACCACTCATGAATACTTTATCTTTTTTTTTTTTTTTTTCTTTTTTCCCAGGGCTGAATATTTTTCCAAAATATATTTTTTAAAAAATAACTCAAAGCAATGGTTTAACACACAAAATCAACAAAAAATACTTATTTTTGTGACAAATGTTACTGTCTTACATGCTGTAAGAGCCTGGTGTGTCCAACAACAAGCCACACTATCTGGTGAAGTCCCAAAGCCAGGTTGGCTCCCACGGATCGATGTCTGGGTATTCATCACACACAAAACTTGCAAAAGGTACATCGACTGCGCAAATGTGCTCAGCTGGCAGCCAATCAGTTGGGCTCCTATCAGCTGATGCCAGCTCCTCACTCTCTTGCTTGATCTTCTGATCACTCTCAACAAAATCAATCAGATTCTGAAAAATCAGAGCCTGACTCAGCGATAATGCCCAAAACATCATCTGCTAATTATTTTGTTTTCTGCACTCGCTTCACTCCCTCATGAGATGTCGATGCCATCTTGCCTTTGCTTACATTTTGTAACTCACGCACATGCAGGGATTAGATGCCGAGTCAATGAGTCTAACATTTCTCCAAGCAAAGAGCGAATACCTTTAAAGTAACAGTGAGTCTTGTCACCGTTTACAGCTGATTATTGCCCTTTACCCCTGGATGTCAACTTTTGTCGACGGGCGACCTCAACCCCTCCCGTCAACAAAAGTTGATATCCACCTTAAGAGTTAATGAGTTATCTTAGTCCTGTAAGACAAATACAAATATTCATGATTTTTTTGCAGCTTAATGCTATTTTTTTGGTATTTGACAACTTTTGTCCACTAGATGGTAGCAAAATACTGTCATAAAGAGTTATTTGAGCTTAACACTGTAAAAGAAGATCGTTACAATTCACCCCAAGTCTGACTTGGGCTTAACTGTATTTATATACAATTCTGAATCATTCTTTGGATTAAAGGCCAAAGAGGTTAAATGATACAAAAAACTGACTTACAAGAGAGGAACATATATCCACATAGTATGGTTCAGAGAGAACATGGAAAGTGGAAGATCCATTGGTTTCCTGAAGAATCTATAGCCCACTGTATTCTCACATCTTCAGGACATTTTTCCCTGCAGTCAAGTGATGACACAGAATATATCCCAATGGTAATTCCAACTGGCCAAGTCCGCTGATCAGGATACTTCTCAAGTACACAGGACACAAAATAAATTTGAGAAGCTATAAAACCATCCACCTTGTTTTTGAGGGCCAGCACAACCACTTTTTCTTCTCAGATTGTTCCCCTTCTGCTGACTGCTGACATTGCTTTACAGGTTGTCACAATGGAAAGGGCTCCAGAGATGGGGCTACAGCTCTTTTGTTTATATGCGTCAAGTTCACGCATGACTATGGTAATATTATTTTGAATGACCCAAACTCGCTTTTCGGCACATTTCCTTTGAAATGATTTCCAATGTGTTCTTTCCACAATGTTTTCACCTTATATTCCAGTGTGAGATTTGTTCACCATCTGATTCTTGCAGCTGATATTTTGTTTCACAGTGGGCTTTGTTCACTTTAACTTTGCACTTTATCATTCTCTTCTGTGTCATTTTATCACCTTTTTCCTTCAGCATATTCTGTCTGTTTCACTGCGTACTCACTTCTGCCAATTTACAAGAGATTTTGTTATTTCTGGTTTTTTTTTTTTGATTTTTTTAATATGCAGACTTCCACATTGTGGGATTCTGGTTGTGTGTTACTAATTCTAGTGTTTTTTCCCCTTTTTATTTTTTGGTTGTAGAGTAGAAAGTGGTGGGTTCTTATTTTAATGTTGCTAAGGGGCATCTGGTCATATAGGCTTGTGCACAGGAAAGGATGGGTGGCATGAAGAGTTTTCTAATTAACTCAGTCCAATGTCACATAATTGGGTGTTACTTAATCCTGTACAGTTTTTCTTTTCTTTTTCCTTTTATCACTTCTTTATTTCATTTCTTCCTTGATTATCCATTATTTTGTGTTCAACAGCCATCAAGGGTGCTCTCCAAGATTTCACAATTAGTTTTGCCAAAAGCCTGTAGTTCTCAAGACATATTAAAATTACAGAACTGAAGACGGCCGTTACATCCTTGGAAAACTCACATCTTGGTACGGACTTTAAAGCGAGAACTCTTTTATCTCTTTTTCTGCAATTAAAACAAGTTGCTTTTACCATAACTAATAATTAATCTGAGATAAATAATTGTTGCCTTACATTTTATTCTAGGCTATTTGCAGAAATTCTAATACTTTTCCTTTCATATAATATATTTTTAGACAGTATGACTTTCGCCAGGTTATCAACTAAATAAGCTTCTGTGCTGGACATCCCAACTCCCAATTTACCTCTCTGAGCTTATCCCCTGGCCCAGACTACTTGATGTTTGAACTCCACATGTTCTTAATCTCTTTAATTCATCTGAACCATCAGTTATATCAATATCCCCCTCCGTCCATCCCAATAGGGATCTTGTTTCCACTTTAATTTAATTTAAATTTAAATTTTTGACAAATCATTTTTTTCCAATTACTTTTTCACAATGCTCAATAAAACATAACACTTCATTTTGCACTGAATTCATTCTTGTGTCATTATCATTCCAAACGAGCAGTCGTAAATATTTAAATTTGTATTTTTTTTTTTCTCCTGGAAATCCACAACAGTTATTATTCAGTACTATAACTTTTACTGATCATCTAGGAAATAATGTTCAAAATTCACTTTATGTGATAGGTATCAAAATAAGTTGGCAAGCAAATATGTCTCTGTCAAAATAACTTAAGAGAAAAGCTGGTCCAGAGAATTGTCATTTGTAACTATGAATGGACTATGAATTTCAGTGAAACGGCTACTGTCATAAAAGAGCACAACAAGAGGAGTGACTATCTTCAGAAGTATGGTACTTTCAATAAATCTTATCCAACACAGTTCCAGGCCTAGCATAGGGAAAAATCAAGGCTTTGAAAGAAACCTATGATCACAGAAGCAAAATATTAAGTTGTTCACTAACTCAACAAGAACAAGCAGCAAGTGCTTCCCTCCACACTACAATCAATACTGGTTAAGCACAATAAAGCCTTCACTGATGTAAAGGTATTAAAAAGGTGCGTTATATGTATTTTTAGAGCTTGCTAGTCATGTTATTAAATCTGTGAAAGAGGTAAATCCTTTGGTTTTAAATGCTGCACATCATTTATGCGTTTTGGCAAAGAATATCCAATGTCAGATGATGCACATGTTACCATGTACGTATACTAAATTTATTCACTGAAATTTTCAGATCTGCCAAACGATAAATACTGCTTAAAATCAATGCAAAAAAATTACAATTCAAGTATTACTATATCATTGCCAAAAGTTTTAGTGAGTATTAAAATTATTCAGGATATTTTCACTTACACAAACTCTTTAAAGCTGCTTTTGTAACAACATATTTTTTAGATCAGGTTTGTGGCATTTGCTGTTGTGAGATTACTACATGGAGGAGACTTTAGCTGGATAACAACACTTACTCAAGGGCAATATTTAATGGGCAAGTCAAATTTCAAATGTCACAAAACTCCTGTTGGCTTTATAATGATCTCTCCCTTTTTTTACATTTGTTCTAACTTTAAAGTTCCTTCTGTAAAATAAAATATATCAATGGAATCCATTTTTATGATTTTTTTCCAGTATCACAGAATTCCTGTTTGTTAAACAATCTTTGTTTTGCAAATAAGTGATGATGAGTCTTCTGCTATTACTTTCCCTGTTTACTAAATTAAAATTAGCCATTGAACTGGACTGACCATTACTGCACTACTCACTTGTAACTGAACACAGACTCCCATTCTCATCCATTGTCTTCCATACCAATCAAATACATGCTGCACATTTTAGTTGTTGTAACAGTGAACATTACTCTGCATTCAAAATCCAACATAAGCTTGGTATTTTCCAAATGAAGTGCACTGTTTTTGTTCTGATTTTTAAGAGACAGTGAACAGACTTTAAGTGAAGGATCATAAGATGAAACAAGGTTGAAAAAATACATGAAGGGTCAACACCAAAAAAAAAACACAAACTGTCCTTTTGCCGTGCCAGAAACATAAGACAAGAGTCAGGAACCTGTAGAATGGAAACAAGGTGAGAATGCTGAAATCAGAAAGGCACTGAGTATCATGTTATCCAAATATGTATAAACTACAGTTGCAAGCACCAGAGCGTATAGGTTGCACTGATGACAACATGTATCACACAGTCCAATGGAACTCTGGGAGAGTTGTCAAGGCAATGGTTGACATTCATGAGCAATCCAAACAGCAGCATCCATGAACAGTCCTAAATGTGAAGATATTACTGATTATTAAGTTTTAAAGGAAGGTAGATAGAGCAAAACCAATATGTAAACTGAATTTCTTGGTTATAAAACCCCCAGTTTAGACATATTGATTTCCAAAAAGAACAAAAGGAAAAATGTACTCATTATAATATTTTTAACAACTCTGCTAACTGCACTGCTCAGGTAGTTTGGTTAACACATTTGACACTGTATCACCAGAGTGGTCTTCCTTTTGCTTTAAAGCATTATGAGCAAATCCATATGAATGTCTTGCCAATGTGGATGTTTTGAAACATTATCTAAATAAACTTTATTTTAGAAGGAACATGTGGAGAAATTAATTTTGCCATTTTTGTAGACTAGCCACAGATATAGACAAGCCAGTCAAAAAATGGATGGATAGTTGGAGAGAAAACTATAGTCATATCCATTTCAATCAGAGGAAGAATGCAAAGTCTCCATTCCTTTGTCAGGCTGTGCAAGGGTGCTGCCTTAAAAAGCAATTAATTTTGCTATCATCTGTATCATTCAAATGCATGACACAAGTTAAAACAATTATAGCTTCTTGGCCACATCATCAAGCTCACAAAACAAGAATGAATCATGCATTTTTAGTTGTGAATTAATTCCATGATGGGTTAAAACTAGCAATAATTAAAGCCTTTCTTGCCTTGAAAGAGTAGGGTGATGTTAGGATTATTAAGTTAAACCATGCTGCCTTTTTTAAATAATAGGCACGACACCTGCAAACCCGTGCTGAAACTCAACTAGTGTAGAATCAAAGTGGCAAACGTAGAATGGATTATTTTACTTCATTATGAATTCTTTCCTGCGCTTTGCATTTCTTTTTAACATGAATTAAGCACATGCCCCTTTCATACTATCTACACACCTGATTTTATAGATGCTTGATATTTACAAACTTTTAACACATTTTTTTCAATTATATTAAAATTATGCAGAGGACAAAGAAACTTGTACATGGGTCATATCTGGCTCATGGGCTGCAAAATCATTTTTGTATGCTATACAGTGATGTGCTACGCAAATACCTAAATACCAACTATGCAAATTAAATTTTTTATAATTTATAACGGGGGCATCTTAAAGACTTCAAGGCATGTCAATTTCCTTAAACAGTTTAAAAATATATTATCAAACTATTGCTAATGTTAAACAAGCCTGGTCAGAGTGAAATGTCAAAAAACATTATGATATTATGAGATTTTAAAAAGTAAGAACTGCTTTACCTGAACTGCTGGACAAATCAGCACCGAATGGAACTACAGTGCCCCCAATAATGAATGGGACGTAGACACATTTTTCCTTGATTTACTCCTCTGCTCCACAGGTTAAAATTACAAATCAAACAATTCAGTCATGATTAAAGTGCACATTGCAGACTTTCATTTAAGGGTATTTGCTTACATTTCAGTCACACCATGTAGAAATGACAATACTTTTTCTATATGGTCCCCTCATTTCAGGGCACCATAACTGGTATATTAACACAGTCATATTCAGTACTTTGCTGCATATCCCTTGTAGTATAATAGTATGTTACTATTATTGAATTAGGCTCCTCAATCTAGATAGATAAATAGATAGATACTTTATTAATCCCCAAGGGGAAATTCACAATCTATTACAATTAAGAAGTATTATTTGTTATAAAAAAAAATGCATGAATAGCAGCATGAAAGTATGCATCATGAAGAAACAGAAAAATGCATACACCAAAAAAAAAAATCTTATTTATAAAACCTGGCACACACATATTTGTACAAAATTTTACCTTTATAAATCACAATCACCTTGTAAATGTGTGAACATGAACAAGCCTCAAATCCCACCTGGTTGCCACCCTGAAACAGCAATACATGGACTATGCTAAACAACTTGTACATATGCAATCACAATCCTGCAGACCTTCATTGGCTGGTAGAGTAGCCTCCCACCTGACATATCCTGACACTTAATGTTCTACAATGCACTCCACAACAGAACATGCAAAACCATGTGCAGTAATATAGCGCCTTACCTTTGCGCTTTGGGGTTCGGGGAAAGGCGCAAGGTGCCAGTATCTGAGTGGGTAGCCATTAGTACCTGGACATGTAATGACATGATTGCTCTTACAATGAATAGTAAAGACCATATGAAACATGCAAATGCAATTTTTATAACTCTGACCCTAGAAATAATCTGTAGCAGTTGAGTGAAGACGTGACTAGTATATCACAATTCAAATCCCTGGCTAAAATGGACATGAAAAGAATAGCAGTTGCTAATAACATTTCCTTGATTCTGAACTCATTTGCCACTCAAAATAGAATCCTTTTTTTTTTTTTTTTTAATTCAAAGCAGAGCATAATTTTATATATACATTTTCTCCCCCTCTTTTTTCCAGCTTAAAGACAAATCTGAAAATCAGTAAAAAAAAATCTCAGATATGACACTGGGTTCAAAACACATGCTAAACCCCAGAGTTTGTTTAGGTAGGCACAAAAATGGGTAGTTATGCATGAAATGAAGATGCAACTACAAAAAAAAATTATTTATTATAAAATCTTGTGAGTCTTTTCTTATTATCTAATGGGGGTCTTTGAAATGGTTTTTAAAAAGCTCCTAAAACACATATATATACTGTATATACTCACAAGTGGCTTAAAACGAACTTTTGAACTTAGGGAGAGTGCCAATCAATCATCACAAAGCTGCTGCATTCATCTTGGGCCTCCAAGCCTAACAACAGTTAATTTCCATTCTCTTTGCTAGCAATGTGACAACACTTAGCCAATGGGAGCAGGTCTGATCACACACTCCCCTAATCCACAGCAGGGGGCTGCCAGTGCTTACAGACTGAGGGAAAGAAAGTGCATACAGATGCCCATTGCCACAAAAGCTCTCCGTAGCAACCAGCCTCTGGAGGACAGTGGCTCTGGCACTTTGGCTTTTCAGAGGCAAAACCTACAGTGATAAAGCTTTTCCCTAAAGCTGACAAAAGCTGAAAGGAAAAGGGATATAAAAAAACCAAAAACTTTTACCTAGACTTATCATACAGTATCTTAGAAAAAATGTAAACATACTGTCAACAAAAGGTATGATAATGACATATACAGTATCTTAAATAGCTTGAAACCTAATGTCCAAACTCAAAAAATAAGTCAGCAGTGCCCCTGGAACTGAAATATGACTGGAAAATTATCAAGAAAAGATGGGTTTGTTTCCAAGTGACTCCATGACATCTTCAATTTAAGTCAACGGCACTTCTCAGTGAAAATGATAATATTATCAAAGATGGCAAAAACAAAGGTAAAGAATTTGGGTAAGAAACATATGCATATACTGGGAGTGAAATCTACACTTCCTAAGTAACTGAAAGTAATGGCATTTCGCACATAGTTTTACAGCTGACATACACAAACCTACAGAAGAAGACATGACAGTTATCTCCAATCCTTTAACATGTCTGAAGTAGGAAGTTACTGTGACCTGAGAAGATCCTGTAATCTTAATTTCATTCTGTTGATTAATGTGTCATAGTGTCTAATACAAATATCACAATGTGCTATCATCTTTCACATTCTGCAAATGAAACCTGCCTTTTTCCAGAAACAGCAATATTCTCCTCAAAAAGCAGTAAAACGCATCTCTTCAATGTGTAAATAATTACTTCCACATAAAGCCACCCGGGCATACAGCACATCATGCCACTTCTTCCAACATATGAATTTTCATGTGCTGCGAATAGAGTATAAGAGTAGTAGTAATAGAGTAGAATAAGTTGCACAATCAACACAGTTCACCCTATTAGACCTTACTCACTAGCCGATCATTCAGCTTTTGTTTTTTTTTTTTTTTAAACTTCAGTGCCAAATAATGAAAATTATTTTAAATGATGACCATTTCTAAAAGCACAAGGGAACACCAATGGGTAAAATTTGTAAAGAATCTTTCCCAGGACTGGCTACAATAAAATCTTACTCCCGTAAATACAAGGAGAGCTCTTGGGAACAATATCTAACTAAGAAAGCAAGATGTATAATATTATCAAAAATATATTCACACTTTACAATGAGGGTAAACTAGGCACACCAAGGCTTAATAAGTCTTTCATAATTGTGAATACATATCATAGATACTCAAAAAAGTGATGTCACTATGTGTTCTTCTGGAATTTTTTAAAACATATATGCAGCTTTGCAATTATTTGTGACTTTAAAGATAAACTACTCATAATTAAATCTAGTATAATAAAAGGCTTTTTTAATCTGGTTGGGCAAAGGCAGCTTGGCCACAAAGGAATATCCCATTTTGGAGAAAACATGAAAATTTATTTATTTTTTTTAAATGTATGACACCTGTATTAAAGAATGCTATAAAATTAATTGAAAGAGCTATAAAATACATCAAAGACCTGATCTGACATTTCCAAGCACAACATCCTTGAGTGTAGAGAATGGGTGGACTACCCTTCAACTTAAAGGGTAACCCAGTAATTCAATAAAATAACAATAATAAATGCCTGTTCCAAGTGGGTGCCAAGTCCAAAACCTTTATGTTTGGTAAATATGACATATAAACAGTGCAATCAGCCATTACAGTACAATACAAACATTAGATTATTTGAACACATCTCACTGAAAAGAACAGTGTTTGTGGTCACTGAGAGAACAACAAGTATGGATTTTGTCTCATAAGTATAAAGTCAGCCATTCTTTTCATTTCAACAATTGTTGAAGTACTTTGTGTGGTACTACCAATACCAACACAGATCCAACATCAGAACATGGTACTGCTGTGACACTACTATGCCCACTAGGATGTGAAATGACAATGTAATAATTCACATGTCTCATGATGAATGTAAAACAAAATTAATTATGACTTGACTGTATAAGGACTTGACTCACATGCAGAGCCCAAATAATACGTTTTAAGTTCATAGAGTATTTGCCAATGTGCACTACTTGCATAGTGAGTTTGGATTAGTTTAGGCTGCATGAGATTCAGATAATTTCTTGAATTTGGGGAAATACAAGTCTTTCTCACATTCTGTGACACATGCATTCACATAACAGCCATGTTAAAAGGACTCTGCTGGGAATAGTTTATTGCAGGTGCTGACCAAATTAAAAACCAACATTATATTTGCTTCATAGCTTTCAACAGATGTCGCTGAGTAAAGTGGTTTTAAATATTTCTGCCTTCACCGTGGTTCATTTATATTAAGAAATGTAAGCAATTGGCTTGAGGAAGGTTTTACAATGCAATGGGGTCTTTAAAAGCAAACAGAAAAAGGAGTCGCCCAAAACATTTACTACATGTACATAAAGTAATTCCATTATAAAAATGAGATTCTTAATTCTAATCACTTCCAGTCATTTAATTTCAGACTGTCTGAACATGCAGATCTATTTATCTGTTTAAATGGGGTGGTAGCCCATCCAGTGTTTATTCATGCCTTGTACCCTATATTGCCATAACAAGCTCTGGCCTTGGCAACCCTGTAACAGAATAAGTGAGTTTGAGGATGGATTACTTCTGGCCAGCAGCCGTACCTTTTCACATCAGAACAGGTATTCCACCTAAAGCTAATAATTAGTAGTAGTAGTAGTATTGATAAGATCACAGTCAACTAACAATTTCAAAAGAACTGATCTTACAAAAGTAAGCACAATGCAAACTAGAACACTTCTGGTACAAAAATAATAACAGATTTCAGATCTTATTTTTGTGTCTTTTTGTTTTATCTATTTGAATTTTCAGTGTGAACAGTCTGCTTTATACATAAGATAAGTATCCTACTTTTCTGTCAGGATCCAGTGGTGAGAATATTCACACAGCATGTCTTTGACAGAAATCAACTCAGCATAAAAATTTTATTTGCCGAAGAAGTAGAAACATATTTCTACACTTTGTTAAATAAACAAATAAACTTTAAAGACTCTCAGTGATGCATGTTCATTTACATGTGGTTTCAGATGTATGGTACACAGTTTAAAAGAAATATATCAGAATATTTTCTAGTATCACGTTTAGGCTACGAATGGTTTACTGACAAGATCAAAGTAATATTTCAAATCTTGCAACTTACGTTTTGTCACTCCTCTGAAATAGATGACTTTTGTTTATGATATATATTTAAAATTGAAAATGATTTGTGGGATGCATACATGTAAGACACTAAATACATTGAATTGTAACAGTTGGATTTCTTTATACAATGAGCATATATGTTGGGCAAATTCCTCAAATGATTACTTAATAGTTCTAGTTTAATAAAAAAAACTAAAAAAGTCACAATCTTTTGTTATCTGGAGTGCATGTACATCAAGACAGACTCAACCAAGACATATTAACATTATTGTGGACACAGCTTTCTCTATTAATTTATTTTCCAATGGTAGGGAGGATTCAAATCAGCACAAATAAAAAGCCCTAGACTGAACACTAGTACACAGATGAAACCATGCACACCTATGCTGAGCTAATTTAAAGTTACTATGCATGTTTTTCAGAGGAGTCCATCGTAACAGGTGTTCTGTACCAAATTATAACCCCTTTAAGTACCCCTTATGTAGGTTTTCTCTAACATCCCAAAACTGTTTACTTGTATTTATTTAATTAGTGATTCTACAATGGCCCAACGTGTGCATGAGTGGGGATGTGTCTGTGAATGTTCAGTGCAATAGACTGCTGGCACATCTCCAGTTGTTTCTTGCCTTGCACCCATTCTCTTAAACCTGAAGTGAAATAAGCAGTTAGAAAACAGAGCGATGGATATTTAAAGAAAAGCAAAACACAGGGGCTGAACAGTGCAGCTAATTTTGTGCAAGTTATTTTCATGGTACTCTCGTTTTCCTTTTACATTCAAAATGTCTTCATTAGTGAGAGTGAATGTGTGCATAATTATGGTCTTTAACAGGCTGCCACCAAGTTTCATGTTGGTTCCTAAAGTCCCTGCTACACTATAGGACTTTTCAAGCAATTTTCATCCATAGACTTTACATTATCTTGGCAAGTTGGGGGCATTTGCAGTGCACTCCTGCGACTTTCAGACATGTAGTTTGATATCCACAAGGACCCAGTCATACCGGTGTGCAACTCAACTGTCCTTAAGTCATAGGGGCAGGTTTATGAATGTGTGAGAGTTGGCAACAAGACCATTCACCAAACAAAAAAAGGAATGGACATTTTTAGACTATGTATACAAAAAAGTGGCTCATATGTCCCATGTATTGTGTTTATCATACCATGACAGAATGAAAATGAATGCTTTCCAAATTTGGTGGCTGATCTCACCATACTTGGAAAGCATTTGTACAGGCAGTAGCGCTGTCAGGCAGCAGGTTAACTTTGAAACTGTACTAAAAAATCATTTCAGAGTCATATAAAGTATTATCCTCTGTCGTGTTATTTAGTATTTTCAGTGCATCAACATCCAGCTACTGTAGTCATTAAGACTGATATTTTGTCTAAATAGAAATGGTGTAATGTGCAGCCCACTTAACCTCTGTCTGATGTTGCTGAGATCTTGAAAGGTATTATGTGGGGTTGAAAATGGATGGATAAACAAGAATAGTTTTAAAGAAATCCTGACTGGATTGACTGTGACGTTGTCATAAGTACCTAATAGAAAGACTGGATTGTCAGAAAAACTACTTGGCACTCAATGGCAGCACAGAAATACAATTTGCCAAATACACATGTCTATGACTTTAACAAGGACAGAGGCTGGCCATTTATTAATGAATTTTCTGCTTCAGTACAAAGGTTGTGGCAGTTTCAAAACTAGACTGGACATACAGTATATGAAAATAAATTTTTAATAAAATATAAGCATATAAAACCACTTGTAATATCTACAGGTCAGTAATAAAAAAAAAAGAAAAATGAAGGGCACCCAATAAAAGCCTCAGTTTAAAAAACTATAAAGAAACAAGCTGTAAAGGCTGTCCATATGTAATCAAAAGAACTGAAATGGACAAATCTAATTTGACTGGTTCAAAAGAAAGGCAGACACACAGGCAAAATAAGGCATTCCAAACACCTTCCATATAAAAGACAACTCAATTTCTTTAAGCGCTGCCAAGATTCACACTGTTTCTAAACACACTCTAATAAAAAGGCTTACACCCTCAGAGATTTGCAGTGCATAAAGACCAGCCTCCACTTCAGATAAAAGGATTGTCCACAGTGTGCTAGGAAAAGGCCACCAATCCATCAAAAGTCATAATGCCCAATTTACACTGAAGCAATATGGCTTTGTGGACATTCAAAGCGCAGTTCGGGGCCTGTAAAAGATCACGCTCATTTTTTTTCATTCAATTAATAAAAGCTTCTTTTGGAACTGGAATGCTGGAGAGACAAAAGAGACCTCAACTTGAAATATACACAGCTACCTGGCACTTATTTAAAAGAGCCAAACTCCAATGAAACAAGTCTGACAAAGGTCATCTGCACAGACTCAGTTGCTCATTTTTAGTTCACCCTTTATCTTCAAACATTTTCACATTAAAATGAGCTTCTATAAGCATGTTCTTTCGTATAGATAAAGAAATGGGTAGGATATTTTTACCAATTTTGTACACTGTAGGCAGCATTATCCATTTATTAAAAAGCAGGGTTAAGTGTTTGTTAATTGCCAAAACAGCTGAATATTACCACAACCTTAACAGTCTGCCTACTTGTAATATATGATTCAGCACAAAGTAATTTTCACCTGAATATCACAGCATAAACAAACAACAGGGTTCAGGGTTTACTGATTAAACAAAAAAAATATTGACCATAATTATAAACATTTGCTACTTAAAGGGCAAGGAAATGCTTTTATTTTTCCAGTAATTTTCTTAACTCAGTTAATAAAAGAAATGTGGCTATAACCTTTAAGGCTAATGTAGGGCAGGAGTCATCCCTCAAAGGTGTGCCAGTTCATTATATAGAGTAAATTATTATTATTACCACTATTTTTAGTTTTTTTTTTTTTCAAAAGTCAGTTAAATACATCAACTATCCATGTTAAGTTAAAAGTGTAATGACAACTAAATCATTCATACAGATATTGTCTTCGAAGAATATCATACAGATACTTATGAGAAGAAAAAGAAACAGCTGAATAATTATTAAAATATAGCACTTAACAGGTAAAAAAATTATTACTAACAGTAATGTTGCAAGGAAATAAACATGTTGCATTAGTTAAAATAAAAGGTGCAATTGAACCTATCCATTTTATGAATACAGGTTTCCTTTTCAAGGTCACAGAATGCAGAAGCCTACCCCATAATGATATAAGGAAAAAAACTCATGAAATGCATTCTTGCTTTCAAAATCTAACTTTATGTATTTTTGTTCAAATAGTGAAATGATAACTTTCAAAGATTATGAAATGTACATAGTCTTCAATTTTTTTAAACTGCTTAATAAAATATGGGGTTACAAGGAACCCCACCCAGTCCCAGTAGAAACAAGTGCAGGGTACACTCAAGTACAGAGCTACACTAACTCAAATGGGGTCAGTTTAGACTCACCAATTAACCTAAAAGCCATGTCACAACTCAGTCCTACTAGTCTGCAACTCACACCAACAAAATTATTTAACTTTGAGTTTGCCTTAAGTTGTAGGGGCAAGCTCATGAGTGTGCGAGAGGTAAAAACCAATAAGCGCTCACCTGGAAATACAATAAATATAATGCAGTAATAAGAAATAAGGAACGTAGGTGTTTTAGGCATCATAAACAGAAGAGAAGTGAATGATGGTCGAACTGGTGTGTTTTATGTACTGTAATATAATGAAATATTGGGGGAAAAAGTGGCAAGATTGCTGCTGAACTTGGCATGCCTGTAAAACCTTTGCTCTGTCGCTGACTTTGTCTTGGTGTCTGAAATAAGGTGAAGCTCACAAAACTTTGGAAATGTGAAACTGTGCTGAAAAGTCATTACACAGGCATACAACTTGGCATCCCCATTGATTTCTGGCCATGTAAACTGACCTAGCATGGCAACAAGATCAGCATCTGCAGTTGTGAGATTTGACATCCCTTCTGACATCTTCCATCTCTGGAATGTGGAAGAAAATTCCCATTTTTAAAAGGCAACAGTGATGATTAGATTTGTTTCTTTTGAAAATATAAATACAATGTGAGCCAAATGT
Source organism: Polypterus senegalus (assembly GCF_016835505.1). NCBI lineage: Eukaryota > Metazoa > Chordata > Cladistia > Polypteriformes > Polypteridae > Polypterus > Polypterus senegalus. The sequence continues at coordinate 104,531,744 of NC_053159.1, read as the reverse complement.
TCCTTGAATCAACATGTGGCTATAGCTGTGCAATTAGGCTAGGAAATACACGCATAAATCTACTAAAAAGATTGTCCTCAATATTGTGGCATCTTATAAGAAAAGCAGCAGGCAGACAAAGAATTTTCAACTAAAATTTAAAACTCAACATGCTCAAAAAGTTCAATACTTGGTTTTAAAAACATTTACAGAACTGTTTTACAATATATATCAGACACTGACCAGCACACTTGTAAATTCTGTAACAAGGCTGTGCTGTCTAATTTTTCTGCTTTTACAACAAATATGGTGACACTTTGTCTTTAAATCTTTGCTCCTTTCAAAATAACAGTGTTTATGACTGAATAGCAGCCAAGAGACATCTAAAGTTAGCTTTCCAAGTTGCTCGTGGTGTGTTTTATTCCAGACGGCAGTATTAACAACCTTTAACCTTTTATCTTCTGGTTCCACCTTGCTGCATGTCTTATATTAACTAATAACTCAGCCTCAGGTGTCTCTTGGGCAGGAGTGTTGTTGATAGGTCATAATACTAACTCATTTAAAGCTAAAAAAACATGCAACCTAAAAGGTTTCAGCTAACCTAACACAATGATAAGTTTTCCAAATATACTTCAATATGTACACCACTGAAATTATAAATGTAATTTATAAATCACAAACATTCATACATGAAGAACCTCTTTTGTGATGATTTATGTCAGGAGGAGCATTCAAAGCTAAGACAAGACGAGCCTCACAGCAATTAAATCTCTTTCTCGGGTTCTTTTTAAATTAAGAAAGCTCTCTCTGTACACAGAAATCTGAACAGCCAAAGATTCTAAATAACTTGCATATAATCAAGTATAACATGCATTTAAACAAGGCCTGCTTAGAGATTACGCTAGAAGGAAACCAGAAATCAAACCTATTGGCAGAACAGTCCACATTACAGAGTATTTCATTAAAATTAGAGTAAAACACTGATATACAGTATATACACAAACACACACACACAGAATATATGTGGAGATGTGTGTCACTTCGTGATCAAGAGGATGAAAATTGAACTTACAAACTAACAGCTCATAGATCAATGCTGATTTTAATGTAGATATCACATTATCTGTAAATACTATAATTGCTAAGGTAGATATCACATTATCTGTAAACACTATAATTGCTTTGTAATATAATAAGAATACGAACATTATCAAAGAAAGAGGCTTCATAGCCTTTTCATATATTAGCTCATGGAACAACTTTATATATATTTCTGTTGTGATTACTTCAGAAGCATTCTTTATCCAGGCGTAAGAAAGTATTAATCTAACACAAAGTCTCCCACTAATTCAAGATGAACATGCCACCGTCAGGAATGGACTGGAGCTTTTTTACACCTGATTTTGCCCGAGACTTGCTCATCAGAGTCTACTTCATGTCAATTTTATTATGCAGAAACTGCATGATGGAGAGACTAGGGGTGCAAAAAGGGGAGTCTAGAATAATGGTGTTGCAACAGGTTCCAAAGGCAGGTGGAAAAAAGTTCAAAGGGACAAAGCTGCTACCCACTCATAACCACCTCACATTTGGTCTCATTTACACTTATGACAACCAGGTAATCCGACAGCTGTATCTGCAGTTTGCTGTGACAATACACCAGTTTAATCGCCTATCACAGGAATGGCTAAGCTTTTTCTGTAATAGGTTCCATTGTCAATAACTCTTACAGTGGGCTGGGTATAAAATGTAGGTGTTACTGCGATCCCAGGTAATCTAGCATGTGTTAATGACAAACATCAACTTCAGAAATACTTGCTCTAAGAAACAGTTTAATTATAAAACTTTTTACTAAAGCTTTTAAGACCAATAATGGGGGAATTTTAACATACAGCACTTTAATTATGACATGATATGCTTGCTTCTGCACAAACTTTAAGCATCAAGAGAGATGCTGGTCATCACAACAAACCCTACGTAAAAAAAATAAGGCAAAGAAACTTTGGTAAAGTTATTTTTTAAGTTCACAGTAGCACTATGGTTCAGTTATTTTCAGCTATAAGACTTCTGGGACAATGTCCACATAACAGCAATAGTAGAAATCAAAATCTGTCCTACAGAACCTAAAGTAGTGAAAATTAAATTCACAGCAAAGAATGTTAACCTTAGCTTCACATCTGGTACAGTCCTCACTTCTGCCTTTGTCCTTAAAGATGGAGAAATTAGAAGGTTTTGCTTTATGAGTTTGACTGAGGTTATTGAAAACATTGAAAAATGGGGAAAAAGATAAATTAACAGCACTACAGAAAGTGCATTTTACTCCATGTCTCACCATACAGGTGGTCGGTCTGCTACCTGAAAACCATTCTCATTCTAAATTCCATATTTCACATTTGTAATTTTAACTCTTTACACTGATTTATGCACAGACTCTGAGTCACAAACAAAGGTCTGATTTGGTGTCACTACCAACCAAATCAAAATCAGCAATGCACAAAGTTGTATTCTTTAAAACAAAAAAAAAAAAATCTCACACACACACACACACCCCACAAAAGGAATCAAGCAGCTAAAACATACAGTACTGTCCTTATTAATTTGGTAAAAGCTTTGTTTATTTGATTACTTTGTGAATGACACTGATGGCAACTTATTACACTTGCAAAAGCCAACCCTAGACTCATCTTCTGAAGAACATCTAGCGAGGCGTGGAATATTACTATTCTATGAGTTCTAGAAGAAGCTCGAAGGCCGCTTTCACCAATGCCAGTCTACTTCAGTTATTTCAAAGTTTTAAACTTACAATCATCTGATAGTTCAAACTTTACATTACTCTGGTCACTTCTAACCTTTACTAGCAGATGTTAGCAGGTAGCAGAGGTACACCTCAGGAAGTGTGGGAGGCAGGTATTTCTTTTACCTGCCTTTGTGTATAATTGTTATTATATATTAGCTGCATTATACTTATGCTGGGGGAGTGGTAGGGGGATATCGGGACATTTATTAGTTTGTACAACATTTATTAGTTCAGCTCTTTTGGTTGAATTGTGTTAGAGGATATAGGTTCTTACTCCTTAATATAAAAAAAATTCATTGTGTTCCTCTGCCCTTGTTTCTCTGGCAGTACAGTAATGGAGGACAAGTGGGGTGCCAAACAACTAATCTATTGATCACCTTCTGGAACATTCACACAGTTTGTGTGAAAAGATCCAACACCCTTGATTATCTGTGGCATAACATATATCACTTCCTTACCAGTATCTAAACCTTAACCTAAGCAAATGTCTTGAATTTGTCACAAACACTACTACAGTTGCAGTTGTGAGTCACTCATGACGCCTGTTGATGTGGTGTGATTATTTTAGTGTGGTGAAACTTACAACTTAAACCAACACAAGAATTAGGTTCAAATTCTCAGGGCTCGTTCTGTTACTTATTTGCAGAGATTGACAGGAGGTAGTAGCGTGGGGGGTGCTATTGTGCTATGCTTCCTCACCGACCACTAACTAGTCAAATTCCAATCCACACATTTTCTCTTGAAGTTAGTCCAATTTTAATATGTCTGATTCCTTCCTTTCTTCCAACTAATTAATGCTTCTACCAAGATGTACTCCATTTCTTCCCCCTGCTACCACTCTCAGTCAGGACTATTATATATTTATCTCAAAATCATTCAAACTTATAATCATGAAGACCACAATTGTTTCAATTCCCTTACAGACCACAAATGTTTTCTTTCAACGCTGCTCCTCTCCTAGGCCACCACCTGGCAATTTAACTTATCTTAATCACAAAAAATGACTTATTGGCAAAAGCTTGTGTTCAGACTAGATGAATAAAACTCCCAAGATAATGGTTTTGTGACCCCACTTATAAATGGCTACCTATAAAGGGTATATTTTACGATTTCATTGCCTCTTGTATAAGCAGCTTGTCCTGATTGAAACTATAAAATAGCTAAACTAAAACCATATCTCTCATCCAGAGAATGATTGTGAGTCACTAACAGCACTTATTAAACTATCTGCCTTTACAAAATGTTGAATGTGAAATTTCCTGCATGAGGGTGTGATATTATGTGTCTGAAGATAAAACCTGTAAAAGTATTGGTGATCAGGCTTTGGAAATGTGATTCTTTTTCCTCTATCCTCACCACCTAAAAAACTGATTTCTTTCAGAGTCTGGTCCATTTCAGGATTACTTAAGATGAAGCCTGAACATGAGGTACCTCCATCACCACCACCACAACATTCTTCATTTTAAATTAACTCTTCAATCTAAAAGTAAGAAGAAATCACCAGCCTAGATGGAATATCTACAGGGTTATTATCTCTTTATTTAGGAAACCAAATTTAACACATTCCACTATTTGTAATGCTAGACTCTGCCACTGGAAAAAAAAATAATTCCACAATTAATATAGCCATGATCACTCTCATGTGAATATGGTACAAAGAACACTCTGAATCATCAAGTTATGAACTGATATCATTAGCTAAAGTTTTCAGCAGGGGATTTACTAGAAACTGTCCACAAACGGGTACACCTAGATTACATTGATTATATTTGGGGCTCTTACACCTCAGATGACATCTGTTGCCTTCTGAATTCAGTGTAGCATTTGACTCCATTGATCACAGTATTCTTATAAATCTCCTTAGTCAATGGGTGGGCTTCTATGGCAACATCTTAAATTGTTTTCAGTCCTACTCAACAGGTAGAAAATTCTTTGTTAATTTTTGAAGATTATACTTCAGAGACCCATGATATTTTATATGGTGTACCACAAGGATCTATGCTTGGACCACTGCTCTTATCAATTTATATGCTCCCACTTGGTCATATTATCTCAAATCATAAGTTGAGCTACCACAGGTGTGCAGATGACACACAGCTTTAATTATCAATAGTGCCTGAATACCCAGATGCTCTTGGCTCGCTGATCCTGTGTCTTACTTGTATTTCCTAATTGATGAGCAGTAACTTTCTAAAACTAAATAAGGAGAAAACTTAAATCTTAGTTATTGGCAAAAATTGATATAGTGAGGGTATTAGAAATATACTAGATGCCTTAGGCTTAAAAGTCAAGTTGGAGGTAAGGATTTTAGGAGTAACTATTGACTCTGACCTACATTTTAAGTCACTTATTAACCATATTACTAGGTCAGTGCACTAAAGTACTGTAATGCACTCCTAACAGGACTACCGAAGAAAGACATCAATATGTTACAATTAGTGCAAAATGCAGCAGCAAGAATCTTAACTAGAACATGAAAATCTGAGCACATTTCACCAATTTTAGTGTTGTTACACTGGTTACATATGTCATCTAAAATTAACTTTAAAATACTATTAATGGTCTGCAAAGCCTTAAATAAGTTCACCCCATCCCTGTATTTTGGAAATGCCTGTCCCCTTACACTCCAAGTCGTAACCTCAGATCTTCAAATGGTGGTCTGCTTATAATTCCAAAAGACAACTTGAAAAGAAGTGGTGAGATGGCCTTTAGCTGTTATGCCTAATATCTGGGGTACTTTACCAACAGAATTCACCAGGCTAATACTGTGGAAGAATGGTAAAAAACTGCTAAAAACCCATTATTTTAAAATGGCTTTTTTGTGGCTACATTTTAGTTGTATCCTTAATACAGGCAGTCCCCAGGTTACGGACATCCAACCTACGACTTACGAACGAGGCCGCAGCTGTGACGCATGAGCCTCATTAACTGCCACTCCGTCATCTTTGGCCAGGGGACGCTGCAAGTAGTGGCTGGAGGGGTGCAATTTCGCTGCTCGCGCAGTGTAGTGTTCCTCGGGCAGCTCCCAGCAGCATAGTACACCATAGTCACCGGGGCCACAGCTATCGCTTTTACTGCCCGCCCACTACACACGGCTCTCCCCAAATCGTTTTTGGTGGGCAACTGGTAATGCTGCAAGCGGTTACCCAATTGTGGCTGAACGGGGCGGTGGGGGGTAGCATTGTAGTATGCCTAGGGTGGATGCTTGTTGACTGGGGGCAGTGGTGGGTGATCCACTAAACGCCTTTGGCCGCTCCATGTTCGTTCCTAGTGGACAGATGCATGCTGCAGGCTGCATACTGTAGTGGAGGTGACTGTGTCTCTGAAACACAAATATGATGCAAGTGCTGGTGATACAGTAAAGAAGAGAAAAACCATCACCATTGAAAATAAAGTAGAAATAATAAAAAGGTCAGAGTGAGGTAAAACTCCATCATTCACTGGCAGAGCACTTGGTGACAGTCGGTCAACAGTAGCATTTAATAAAATAATGTACCTGTTCCAACTTACATACAAATTCAACTTAAGTACAAACCTATAGTCCCTATCTTGTACATAACCCAGGGACTGCCTGTAGTCCATATGGGCATTAAATAACCATTTTCCTCTGGGTTCTGCATTTCTGTACTAATCTGCACCATTCTCTGCTGTCTTTTCCAGCTCTTCCGTGGTGGCAAACTGAATTACCACCTGATCAAGGAACCATGCTGCCCCCTGCATTTATGGACTGAATGGAGGGTGTCCCAGATGTCCACATGACCATCACCATCAAATTCTTCCATTTGAAGCCTGAAAACCATGAGGACTGATTTAGAATATCTATGTAAGGTAGAATGCCCAGTGGGGGCTGGGTGGTCTTTGGGCCTTGGAAGCCCTGCAGATTTTGTTTTTTTTCAAGCCCAACTTTAGTTTTTCTTTGTTTTTTTCTATCCTCCTGGCCATCTGACATTACCTTTTTCTTTGTGACATACTATATAATACAGTATTATGGCATAATCTTGTTTTTTATGTTTTATATTAATTTCCTTTTTATTTCATCTTGTAAAGGACTTTGACCGCATTGCTTGTATGAAAATGTGCTATATAAATAAATATTCTGTACGGACTGACATTTTCAGTCTCCATCCTATATTTGGATGTATAAAAAGCATTTTATTCCAAGAACACTCTACTCAAAATTATAATTTCTAAGGCTACTGATTGTTCACTGTTAATATGAGTGATTAACAAAATAAAAATTTCTGTATTTGAAATTTTTAATGCAACGCCTATATTAGTTAATTAATACCGGCTAAAGTGACTGTGCTTCACTCACAGACAGTGGGAGAAACTGCATCCGGTACAAAAGGTTCCTGACCCCTGTCGCTACACCAGAGAATTCCTGCCTCTCCACTGCCTAATCTTGTTCTCCCTAACCTCATTACTGTTATCCCCGAGATCACTTTACCATCACTAGTCACAGGCACACCACCTTCTGAGTTTACTTATTTTCAGTGAGCAGTAGCTATTGACATGGAGTTTACAGCAGCAGAACTTGCAGAATATTGGCTGTTTTAAACATGAAGCACATTAACAAGAAAGCAATCTGTCATGTTATTGACAGTTCTTCAGAAATTTCCAGTGACTATATTATACAGTAGATTCAAATTCTAGTTATAGTGACGCAAAATAAGATGATGACTTTGCTCAAACAGTAAACTCTGATGTCTCTTCTAAATGAGCATGGTGTGACAAAAGTTTTGAGGGACATTCAAAGCTGCCGTTCAAAGATCTTTAGGCTGCAAACCATAGCTATCACATACTCTGAAAATAATTAGCTGCCTGAATAATGTTTTTGAAATGTTTTCTTCCTTTATGTCATTTTCTCTCTCTCCAAATTGATGGTTTAAGGGTCAGTCTATGTTTTTAATAATTAACAAGCATACTGTAATCCAATGGGTTCAAGTATTTTAAGCTTTGACACGGTCTCCCCCTCTCTTTATATATATATATATATATATATATATATATATATATATATATATATATACTGTATATAAAAGGCAAAGCCCTCACTGACTGACTGACTCATTCACTCACTCACTGACTCATCACTAATTCTCCAACTTCCCGTGTAGGTAGAAGGCTGAAATTTGGCAGACTCATTCCTTACTTACAAAAGTTGGGCAGGTTTCATTTCGAAATTCTACGCGAAATGGTCATAACTGGAACCTATTTTTACCCATATACTGTAATGGACTGCAGCTTGATGGCCGTGGGGGGCGGAGTTTCGTGTCACATCATCACGCCTCCCACGTAATCACGTGAACTGACTGTCAACGCAGTGCGTAGAAAACAAGGAAGAGCTCCAAAGAGCGCTTAAGAAAACATGCATTATATAATTGAGAAGGCAGCGAAACAATAAGAAGCGAGCGAGTGACATATACTACCATATTCATGAGTGCTGCTACTTTGGAAAGAAAGCAAGGTGTAAACCTAAACTTTAAATTAAGTTCATAGACAGGCTACCGCTGGCGTTTCACATGCCCACAGGTAATGCGGGATACAAGTTTAATGAGAGGACGCAGGATATAAACGAGAGTTTTGATCACTTTGGATCTAAGTTAAAAATGCAGGTGAGGGGCTGTGCTTATGCAAATTCCGAGAGACTGTGTTTGTGGGGGATTGACAGTTAAGGCGGGTGGGGGAGTCACGTCATCATCTCCCCTCCCATTCATCTCATTTCGCTCTGAGCTGAGCTCCGCGGCTAACGCCGTCTTCTGAAGCAACTTCGTCAGACTGCCACCAAATACTCACTCATACATATATGTATGTATGTATGTATGTATATATGTATGTATGTGTATGTGTGTGTGTATATATATGACAGCAACAATCCAAGCTGTGAGAAAAAGGAGGAGTGTCAGACGTCGTGGTACATTTTCTGATGCAGCTACCGAAAACAACTTCGTAGACGCTGCCGCGAAATACACAAAACAATTACTTTGACAATCATGTTACATTATTTTTAAAATGTTTCCTTTTCTTTTTCATAACTTCTTTAACACATGACATCGCTAAGCGGGTATTTTGCTATATATATATATATATATATATATATATATATATATATATATATCATAGCGACACTCATAACAGTGACAAAACAATTACATTGACAATCATGTTACGTTATTTTCAAAATGTCTCCTTTTCTTTCTCTTTCCTTCTTTAACACACTACTTCTCCGCTGCCAAGCGCGGGTATATATATATATATATATATATATATATATATATATATATATATATATATATATATATATATACTAATAAAAGGCAAAGCCCTCACTCACTCACTCATCACTAATTCTCCAACTTCCCGTGTGGGTGGAAGGCTGAAATTTGGCAGGTTCATTCCTTACAGCTTCCTTACAAAAGTTGGGCAGGTTTTATATCGAAATTCTACGCGTAATGGTCATAACTGGAAGCAGTTTTTCTCCATTTACTGTAATGGAGATGAGCTTCAACGCCGTGGGGGCGGAGTTTAGTGTGACATCATCACGCCTCCCACGTAATCACGCAGTACATAGAAAACCAGGAAGACCTCAAAAAAGCGCTCAAGAAAACATGCATTATATAATTGAGAAGGCAGCGAAACAATAAGAAGCGGCGAGTGACATATACAACCATGTTCATGAGTTCTGCTACTGAAACAAAGCACGATGTAAACCTACACTTTAAATTAAGTTCATAGACAGGCTGCGCTGGCGTTTGTAATTTAGTGCCTGCCCATATAAGGCCGTCCGTCAGCGGCAATCCAATAGCAAACTGCCACGGGTAAATATTCACGGGTGAAGGACTGTGCTTATGGAGAGGAAGATGAGATGGTCAGGGTGGTGTTTGACACAAACTCAGCCAAACTGCGAGAGAAAGTTTTAAGTGCCAGGACTAAGGTAACATTAAATAAAGCTATGGACATAGCACGAGATGGCACCAGCACAGCTGGGAACCTTCGATGCAAGTACACCGAGTGGCTCACGTGAACTGACGAGTGCACAGATAAAAGCAACAGTTCCAAAGAGCGCTGAACAAAACCGAATTACACAATTGAAAAGGCAGCAAAAATATGAAGCGTCTGATAAGCATATTCATAAATGCAGCTACTGTGGAAACAAAGCACACGGTGGAAAAGTCAATGTCCCGCTAAAGGAAGACAGTGTAAAAAAAACCCGTGCATGCAGTGTGTCAGGTCTCAGATAAAGAAGAAGACGAGCTGTTTATTGATGCAGTAAGAAACGAATCGATGAATGAAACCTGTCATCTTTACAGCGATTGACAAACACGGAATGTAACTTGAACACAACACATCCTACAAATACGAACCTGATTGAAAGAAATAATGATAATCAAATCCTTGATGACAGCAACACTCAGTAACACTCACAAAACAAATACTGTATATTGACAGTCATGTTACGTTATTTTTAAAATGTTCCCTTTTTTTTTCTACCTTTTTTAACACACTACTTCTCCGCTGCGATACGCGGGTATATATATATATCCCGCTCTACATACTCGAATAATGGATACTTTATTCGCCATCAATGATTGTTTTGGTAAAGCCATACTCAGTGTATTCATTAGATGAACGGTAAAAAGTAAGAGCGAGGGGAGGATGACTCATTGAGGCATGCAGGCTGTAGTGCGTCAACTCTATCTGAATTGCGATCACATTTGAAAAATATATCTTTTCAAGTTCTATTTAGTCCACATGTGTCAAACTCAAGGGCGCGGGCCACATCCGCCCGGCGCGTAATTATATCCGCCCGAGATCATTTTATATACTGTATTATTGTTATTAAAGCCCGGTATATGAAGCGCTGGTAACACAATAAACTACAGATCCCATAATGCAGCGCTTCAGCTGCCTTGCCGAACACTTACCGCTTACTAGAGTTATTGCGCACTGAGTTTGCACGGCGCTTTGGTGACTTTGAAGAACAAAAAAAGTCCGTCTACATGCGGCTCGAACCTTGTGCATGTTTGGTAGCACATATCTGTGTGAGAAGCTCTTCTCAGTGATAAAGACTAACAAAACAGCACACAGGAGTCGCCTCACTGATGAGCACCTGCAATCCATCCTGAGAATCTCCACAACACAGAACCTCACACCAAACAGAAACGAACTTGTGGCCAAAAAGATGCCAGGCGTCCAGCTCTAAAATGACATATGAGCAAAGACAACTGAATGATTTGATTTGTTATTGCACGTAAGAGCGGAGTCAACCGTTTTAACAAACAGCGTATTGCACTGATCTGAAATAGCTGTGTGTGTATATATGTAGATATGTATGTATATGTATATATATGTTTATATATGTGTGTGTGTATGTATGTATATATATATATATGTATTTGTGTGTATATATGTAGATATATATATGTATGTATATATGTGTATATGTATAGATATGTATATATATATATATATATATATATGTTTATGTGTGTGTGTGTAAATATATATATGACAACAACACTCATCACTCACAACAGTGACAAAACAATTACATTGACAATCAGGTTACATTATTTTCAAAATGTTTCCTTTTCTTTTCATTGCTTCTTTAACACACTACTTCTCGCCAAGCGCTGGTATTTTTTAGTATATATATATATATATATATATATATATATATATATATATATATATATATATATATATATGTTGATATATGTAGATATGTCTATATATGTTTATGTGTGTGTATGTATGTATGTATGTATGTATGTATGTATGTGTGTGTGTGTATATATATATATATATATATATATATATATATATATATATATATATATATATATACACATACACACACTAGACATTAAGCCCGTTACAATAACGGGCGCTAAAACAGTAGTGCATAAACATTAGTAGGAACAGTTTCTCTCTCAGTAATACTGGTTTTTTATTTCTGCAAAATGCCTGTAATTTTGTCGGTCATTAATACAGTGGAACCTCGGGTCACGACCATAATTCGTTCCAAAACTCTGGTTGTAACCCTATTTGGTCGTGAACCAAAGTAATTTCCCCCATAGGATTGTATGTAAATACAATTAATCCGTTCCAGACCATATGAACTGTATGTAAATATATATTTTTTTAAGTTTTTAAGCACAAATATAGTTAATTATACCACTGAATGCACAGCATAATAGTAAAGTAAATGTAAAAACATTGAATAACACTAAGAAAACCTTGAACAACAGAGAAAACTAACACTGCAATAGCTCGCGCTATAGCCTTACACTTTTTTTAATGAGTGTTAAGCACAGGGAAAAAAATGAATATTTGAAAAATCCGTAATTTAATAAACAACCAAGAAAAGTAACATTGCAACAATACGCACGCGCGCCTGTGTGTGCGTGTCTGTCTCTCTTAAGCGTGCGCCTCTGCCTGTGTGTGTATGTCTGGCATGTGCGCCACTGTGTGTGTTTGTGTGTTTCTGTCGTGAGCACCTGTGTGTGTGTGTATGGTGCACGTGCCACTGTGTGTGCTTGTGTGTTTCTGTCACGCACGTGCCTGTGTGTTTCTGGCGCGCGCCTGTGTGTTTGTGTGTTTCTGCCACATGCCTGTGTGTTTGTGTGTTTCTGCCGCGCGCGCTCCTGTGTGTGTGTGTGTGTGTGTGCATGTTTCTGCCGCGTGTGTGTGTGTGTGTGTGTGTGTGTCTGTCTTTGTGTGTGTGTCTGTCTCTCGCGCGCACGCACGCACCTGTGTGTGTCTCTTTCTCTGCACACACAGGAAGAAACTGAACACGTGCCGTGTGGCCCCGCGCATGTGCACTTCACCAAAAGACACACACACACAGACACCTGGACGCACACAGGGGTTTTATTAAAGAGGATGACAGCAACACTCATAACAGTGACAAAACAATTACATTGACACTCATGTTACGTTATTTTTAAAATATTTCCTTTTCTTTCTCATAACTTCTTTAACACACTACTTCTCCGCTGCGAAGCGCGGGTATTTTCCTAGTATATACACTCACTTAAAGGATTATTAGGAACACCATACTAATACGGTGTTTGACCCCCTTTCGCCTTCAGAACTGCCTTAATTCTACGTGGCATTGATTCAACAAGGTGCTGAAAGCATTCTTTAGAAATGCTGGCACATATTGATAGGATAGCATCTTGCAGTTGATGGAGATTTGTGGGATGCTCATCCAGGGCACGAAGCTCCTGTTCCACCACATCCCAAAGATGCTCTATTGGGTTGAGATCTGGTGACTGTGGGGACCATTTTAGTACAGTGAACTCATTGTCATGTTCAAGAAACCAATTTGAAATGATTCGAGCTTTGTGACATGGTGCATTATCCTGCTGGAAGTAGCCATCAGAGGATGGGTACATGGTGGTAATGAAGGGATGGACATGGTCAGAAACAATGCTCAGGTAGCCCGTGGCATTTAAACGATGCCCAATTGGCACTAAGGGGCCTAAAGTGTGCCAAGAAAACATCCCTCACACCATTACACCACCACCACCACCACCAGCCTGCACAGTGGTAACAAGGCATGATGGATCCATGTTCTCAATCTGTTTACGCCAAATTCTGACTCTACCATTTGAATGTCTCAACAGAAATCGAGACTCATCAGACCAGGCAACATTTTTGTCTTCAACTGTCCAATTTTGGTGAGCTTGTGCAAATTGTAGCCTCTTTTTCCTATTTGTAGTGGAGATGAGTGGTACCCGGTGGGGTCTTCTGCTGTTGTAGCCCATCCGCCTCAAGGTTGTGCGTGTTGTGGCTTCACAAATGCTTTGCTGCATACCTCGGTTGTAATGAGTGGTTATTTCAGTCAAAGTTGTTCTTCTATCAGCTTGAACCAGTCGGCCCATTCTCCTCTGACCTCTAGCATCAACAAGGCATTTTCACCCACAGGACTGCCGCATACTGGATGTTTTTCCCTTTTCACACCATTCTTTGTAAACCCTAGAAATGGTTGTGCATGAAAATCCCAGTAACTGAGCAGATTGTGAAATACTCAGACCGGCCCGTCTGGCACCAACAACCATGCCACGCTCAAAATTGCTTAGATCACCTTTCTTTCCCATTCTGACATTCAGTTTGGAGTTCAGGAGATTGTCTTGACCAGGGCCACACCCCTGACTGCATTGAAGCAACTGCCATGTGATTGGTTGATTAGTTAATTGCATGAATGAGAAATTGAACAGTTGTTCCTAATAATCCTTTAGGTGAGTGTATATATATTTAGGGCAACATGGTGGTGCAATGGCACTTCTGCCTTGCAGCAAGGATCAGAGTTCCCTTTGTGGAATTTGAATATTTCCCCATTTGTGTGTGGGTTTGCATCAGTTTCCTCCCATGGTCCAAAGACAAACAGGTTAGATGAAACCTTGTTCCTAAATTGGCCCTCCTCTGTGTTTGTATTTACCATGTCTAGGTCATGTTCCTGCCTTGCACAAAATAATTGCTGGGATCGGCTCCAGCTGCCCTGCATGCAACCCTCTCCTGGATAAGTAGGATAGTTTTTACCAAAAAATTGTTCCCACAACCTTGATCACTGATGCATCACTCCTCCTCCATAAAAACATTTGTGGAGCAATACAGATTTGAGCAGCAAAATTACACTGACTTGGATCTATTACAGTGGTGAAAGCTGTAAGAGGACAAATTCCCAGTATTGGCGATGTTACTTAGAAAATGTTTCGCATCTCGTCAACATTTGTTTTCTTTATCTGTTGTTTAAAAAAAAAAACTGAACTAACCAGTATAAAAAAACTGGGTATGTTTAAGCAATTGGCTGAAAAAAAAGTGTATTTTTCATTTTCATTTCATCAGATTGATACAAGCTCTTCACTGGTTAATGTTTCCCTGTTTATTCAGTTCCTTCTGTTACACAAAACTATCAAACTAGAATAATTTAAAATTCTTAAGCAACTGGCTACTAAAATTGTTTTCTATTAGAAAATAATCAAGTTATTTCTGCTTTCTAGAAAAATATTAACATGCTTTAGGGAAAATATGCAAAATTTTGATTAAAATGTAGATCACTTTGATTAAAATTTTAACCATGCAATCAATTGTGATTAATTTTTTAATCGAACAGCAGCCCTAATTTATTTATTTTTCTTAAACCATGTGCTTTATAGTGATGACTGAAAAAAATTTTCATCTCTTGTTTTCACAAAGAACAGAGATAAATATATATCACCCGTGACCCCATAGTTAGGATATAGTGAGTTAGACAATTGATAGGTGGATATATATATATATATATATATATATAATACAAACTAATGGCGACTGATGCTGTAAAAAAGAAAACAATATGAAAAACATAAATGGGTGAAAAAAATACAAAATTTCAAATTGCTTGTGTCGTTCGCTCAAAACATGTGGAAACACATGGAATTTTAGCTAAAATATTGTTAAATAGATACTTTTGGAAAACTTTTTACATTCCTTTCTAATTTTCAGAGGTGCTAGACAAAGCTATCCACTTCTAGTTTTGACTCACAAGCCTCTCACAAATTCTCTTTTTAATCTGGAGTAAATAGCCACCCATTAGCCTATATTGTGTTGTCAAAAAATCTCTCTTCATGCTGATTACATTTTACTCTTTTTTTCATAATGCCCATTCAGACCTCCTTTGAATTCTTAAATTGTTTATATACTTTTTTCTCAGTTTCCTAGCATTAAGTAATCTATCTTCATCCATTTTACAATTTTATAAAGGCGTGTTTTGTTCTTCAGTATATCAGCTAGACATTTGTAATTCTTGAGATGTAATTATAAAATATGGATTACCATTTTAATAATTTAGTACTTGTTTCTTATCAAAACCTATGCTATATGGCACACAGAAGTAAATATTAAACACAGTACAAATCTTTTAAAAAAGCCCCAAATCTATCTAATGTTCATAAGTTGAACATCACACAAGACAAACATGCTTAACAGGTTTATAAGTAAAAGATACATTTTGCTGTTAATATATGTGTGTGTGTGACGGATAGCCGGGTCCCATGCCCGGCCGGGACGCCTCTGCTGCATACGTTCCGGGGAGCCATCATGGACATTGCAGTACCTTCCCCGGGGCGCTTGGGGGCAGTCTCCCTGGCCGTGGATCCCTCCTTAATCTCCCCTGTGGCTCCATGGGACATGGAGTCCACCACAGCAGCCCGGTTGGGAGAAGGGGTGGCCGCTAGGGGGTGCTGCGGACAACCAGCCACCACGCTGGACGGTTTATCAGCCCCACCCGGAGGTGCAATTAAGACCAGGTGGTCAGGCACCTGGAACACTTCCGGGTGGGGTATAAAAGGGCCTGCCTCCCAGCAATCAAGGCCAGAATCGGGAGGAAGAGGACGAGGTTGCTTGGGAGGAGTGGTGGAGCAGGAGTGTTTGGTTTTTGTGTATTTGGTGCTTTGGACTGTGTTTGGGTTGTGTGGCACAGGGAAGGCGTGTCACACAGCTGAAGAAAAAAATAAAAAGCCCTTTGAGTGTGAACACGTGCCTCTGCGTAGTCTGTGCCAGGTCGGGAGCTATATAGCGGCTTTATCACAATATATATAAAATATGAAATATATTTTTATATATATATATATATATATATATATATATATATATATATATATATATATATAGTGGCACGCGACTGGGGTGGTACCCAGCCGGGACGCCCAGGAGGACCAGAGGAGGGCTTGTGCCTGGTTTTGTTGGAGGCCACAGCAGAGGGCTTGGAAGCCCAACCCTGTAGGGGCTCATGGTCACTGCCAGGGGGCGCCCCAACGCCTTGGGAGCCCTGGACCTCAGCACTTCCGCCACACCAGGAAGTGCTGGGGGGAAGAACATCAGGGACACCCGGAGGGCTTCCAGTCACACAGCTGGTGCTTCCGCCACACGGGGGTGTGTCGGCGGAGGATCCTCAGGAAGCACCTGGAGCCCATCCGGGGGTGTATAAAAGGGGCCGTCTCCCTTCACTCAATGGCTGGAGTCGGGTTGAAGTGGACGGAGTATGAAGCAAGGCAGACTGAGCAAGGCATTGTGTTGGCCAGGACTTGAAGGGGTGATTGGTGCTGCGGCACTGGGAATGTGCACTGAACTCTTGTAAATAAGATTGTAAATAAACTTGTGTGTGGAGAAAGATCATATCCACCTGCCTGTGTCCTGGCTGTACACCACTATATTATATATAGTAAAAAGCATATTTTATTAAAGTATGTATTTTAGGAAATTGTATTTTTATTAGTATTTTTATGGTCATTGAATAATAAGCCTACTGTATATAATTTCTTTTTGTGAATAAAAAACCGTTGACACCTGTGGTCTACAGTTTAATTATAAAAATATCAGAGGTATTTAACACTTTAATATAGAACATAAGGTTTATATGCATCTGGATATGCAGGGGCTTACTGTAAAATGTTTTTAAAGGGATAAAGAAGAAAAAAAAAATGGTGTTGGCCAATCAAATAACAGGAAATCGGTGATCAGAATCAGCCTTACAAAAACCTGATTGAAGCATACCACATGGTATTATTAATATTCAAAATTACAGACTCAAGAGTTTTATTCATCACATACACGGTTATACAGGTGCAGTGATATGAAAAAAGCTAGCCTACTCCAACTTGCACTGTTTGTGCAAAACAAAAACACAATAGAAGAAAGTAACAAAATTAAGAAGCAGATAATAAAATGAACTAAATTAAATAAAAATTTATTGAATTAAGTTAAACTAGATTAAAATTGATTTCAAATCTGAAATCTGAAACAGTAAAAAGTGTAAAATGACTGTGCAGTAAGTTAAAGTGAGTTTTAGGTTTGAATGCTTGTTGACATGTTTGAGTTCAGGATCCTGATGGCTTGAGGTTAAAAGCTCCTCGAGTCTCTCAGTCTTTGCCATTATGCCGTGCAGCCACTTGCTTGAGTTGAGCAGGCTCAGCAGTCTGTTGCTAGGGTGGGTAAAGTCGATAATTATTTTAATTGCCCTGGTCCTACAGTGCTTTATGTAGACGTCCTGTAGACAGGGCAGTGCTGACCTTAACATGTGCTCTGCACGGCTTTGTGATCTTGGACTGAGCAATTCCTAAACCATAATGTGCAGTTCTGTGTTAGGACTGCCCTCTTCGGTGCCAGTGCAAAAGGTTTTTAGCGTCCTTCTTATTGTTGTCCTTATCATGTAAGATCTCACTGAGAACCTCATCTGGACACAACAGGTCGATAGGTAGGTCGCCTCAAAACAGGTGAGTAAACAGATTCCTAATGTTTAAATCTTTGTAGGATGAATATATTTTCCAAAAAATTCAGTTTTCTGAAAAGGACACAAAGCAATGGTTTCACACAGAAGTCAACATAAAACATCTGCTGCTGTGTGCTGCAGCCACCAGTTCGTCAGGAATGTGCAGCAGGCTGACTGCCAGACTGTCTTCCCTTGTGGCCACATGCAGATGCAGTGCATCGCAGTCTGGTTTGTATCTCTTGTCAATGTAAGCGACAGTCCTCCCAGGCAAACGTTGCCATAGGTTCAACACAGAAATCAGCTGGGGATCAGTCCCCTGGGAACCGATCAGCTGATGCTGGAACCTCACATTTGTTTTCAATCGCTTGTATCAAAATTGGAGAGCGACAAGTCAGAATCAGATTCAGCGATAATATGTAAAATGTCATCCACAGAGTATTTTGCTTTAAGCCATTCACTTTAATCTCTTGCCAGATGCTGATGCCATTTTTGCCATTACTTGCTCCTTGTTACTCATAAGAGCACGGGAAATTTCAGTCAAAGCAATGAAGCTAAGTTTCCTTCTAGCAAAGAGAGTCCAATTAAAACATAATGATGTGTTTTGTCACTGTTTATAGTTGATTACCACCGTCAACCCCTCCATTTGACAAAAGTCAACATCCACCCTGAAAGAGTTAAAAGTGTTCACCTGTCATCATTATAATGGTGGTAATTTATGCAAACAATGTGATGAAAAATAACCAAAAAGTTAAGCAAGTGCATAATCTTAAAGTGACAAGGATGACACTCAAACTAAGTGACGCCATCTTGCTGTGCCCATTAATATTAAAGGGTTAGTATTATTATTCAAAAAGTATTTTTATGGTATTAGTATTATTATTTCTGAGTTTTACATTAACTCCTAGTCCTCACTTCAACTCAAATCCATTGCTGAAATGATATAGTTAATTGAAACAATAAACATAAATATTCCATCCTTAAGTCATGAGTCTGTTTTGACTTCCACCATGTCTGACCAGCTATACAGCCAGACAATCCTTATTTTTTTTTACACAGAACCTTTCAAGGGTACCAAAACCACAAAGCAATCAAGAATAAGACAATAATTAAATAAATAAATTACAGTCACGAAAAGTGGACAAAGCTATATTTACATCAATATAATTTGAATGTATTACAACATGAACACAGATCAGTTCTCTGATTAGTATTTTGGTGCAGAATGTACCATATATTTACCCGCTGGAATGAAATGTGCTATGCATATAAATGATATACTATGCTACTAAAATGACTCAGGTTGAAAATTGGGAACATTTTCAGAAATATTACTCTCAACTGTTCCCATACATACACTGAATTCTGAAGGTATTTAGAGCCCCTTCACTTTCTGCTCACTTTGTGTTGAAGATTTAATTATACAAGAGATTTGCAAACCTTTCTGAAAGTATATTTTGGCTTTATCACAGAGGTTATTGACTGAAAACCAAGGCAAAATCTGCAAATGTATCCATTTAAAATTAAATATACAACAGAATAAAGTGTGCAGAAAGAGAAGGGGTCAGAATACTTTCTGAACTCACTGCATGCACGGGTGTGATGGTTTTAGAGATTGTTAAAAATTAAGAGCAAACAGAAATGTTGTCAGCTTTGCACACAAAGCTTCATGCTTATACTGTATGTACAATTAATCAATCAAATGTTACTGAGGTTGAGTCTGACTTACAATATGGGTCATTTTTTGTCAATGCAATCATTTATTTAATGTCAGTGCTAATACTTAAATGAAGTGTGAGGCATTCCTATAGTTTTTATAATTAAGACTGCACCAATTATTGTTACTGATGCCATTATTTACAGCAAAGATCCTCAATAAATGCTTTAATATGATTCCCAGTTAGCTCCTTTGTTTTAATAGGATTTCCAGATACTTACACAGTTGAATCTTCCAATCAATGAAAATAGAAAACATTAATTTATAAATTATGATCTACATAAATAGTACTTTCCGATACAGAAGACAATTTCCCTATTCAGCATTACTGAAGATTAGCAGCAAAACTGGAAAATATAATTGTGCCTATGATTAGGTGTGTCAAAAATGTGAAAATGTAAAAATATTACGAATAATGCTAGTAAATAATGGACTGTAATCTGTTGCCAAGTACACATGACACCATCCTACTGATTTTAAAATGGAAATTCACCCTTTATGAAACGTAGCCTCATTAAAACACTACAGTTTCAACACCCCACAGTTTTTATATCTGTTGTGTAGGTTTTAAATGATTAATTTTTTGTAAACAACAGACATTAATGAGCACTTCTGAGAAAACTTGTCAATTATGACTAGGGCCCACGATTTACCGCGGCCCGCGGAATTTAGGGTTTTGCAGTGGTAAAACGCCACGCTGCGGAATTAACCTAATTGCCGTGGAAAATACCAAATCTGAATGAAATCTCACCATTTGAGACATATTGATATTAGTATGATTAGTTTTGCTTACTCCTTTAAGTTCTTTCTTTAGCCTATTGCATCATCTCATTAATATCTCATTCGTTGCTACTGAAATCGAACACAGTGGAGCTACAGTCCAGTTAAAGAAGCTGTCGGCGTTGCTGCAAAGTACTGATAAACTTAACGAGTTGAGAGCTGAACTTGAATTTGTATCTGTTCACTGCCAGCCAATTATGAACACTCTGACTTCTTTTGAGGCACAGTCATTCATGGCTGTCGATGTCCACAACAGTGTTTGACTTACTGTCTTGCCTGAAATCGTCGGGATTTCCAATTGCAACCAGCAGCTGTGAAGATGCAAAGCACAATGCTGCCGCTAAACTTGAAGGATATTTTGTATGAACCAAACAGCTGGCAATAGACCTATTCGGATCTGTGAGAATATTTGATCCACGACAGCTACCGCTCTAATCGAAGAATTTTGCTGATCATGCACCATCAGTGCCAACAATGATGGCTGCAGCACATGAATGGCAAGCTTATCTTGACATAGCATCTCGTGAAGTTATTCCAGCCGATATCACTGCTTTTTGGCGTGCCTTAGAGGACAGACTGACTTGCTTAGCAGCTCTTGCTAAAGTTTACATAGCATTGCCGATCTCTTCTGTTGATGTGGAACGTTTGTTCTCAAAATATAGATTGGTGTTGTCACCACTGCGATATTCTCTGTCAGAACCTACGAGCTTACAGTTCCGTATTCTTCAACAATAAATAAACAATAACTTTAGAAACATTATTCAATAGTTTGTTGAGAATAATATTATGCCTACATATGTTTCAGCATCGTTTGCCTAAAGCAAATCTGTGGATTAAAATGTGCGGATGTGAACGCTTTGATATACCTATTTGATTAGTATTACAAATTATGATTTCAATGCAGGAAGTAGGAAATACCTGGGGTGTAACCTGACTGGTTCATCACTTTTTGATAATCTGCATTAGAAGTTGAGATATGATATATTGATACATCATACATTTCAAAATTTAACAACTTAAATCAAAAAAATTATTTTAGAATTAAATATGCAACAACACTTACTTTACAAGCAGTTTTAAAGGCATAGACATTACCAGAATTACGTTTATATGGCTTCCATAAAATATACCGTATAGCCAAAAGTTGGCAGACGCCTGACCACCACACCTAAAGGAGTTTGTTGGACATTCCACTCCAAAACCCTAGCCATTAATAAGGAATTGTGCAGCTCCTCCCACCTTGCAGCTCTACTCTTGTGTCAAGGCTTTTGACAAAATTTTGGAGTGTATATGTGGGAGGTCGTGACCATTCAGCCAAAAGAGCATTTGTGCAGTCAGGTTCTGATGTTGGATGAGAAGATCTAATTTGCAATCAGGGCTCCTATTCATCATGAAGGTATTGAGTAAGGTTCCGATCAGAACTATTTGCAGACAACTTGAGTTTCTCCACACCAAATTAGTCAAAACATATCTTTGTGCAGAAGGGCACAGTCATTCTGGAACAGAAAATGGCCTTTCCCAAACTGTTACCACAAAATTGGATGTCCACAACTGTATAAAATGTCTTTGTATGCTATAGGATTAATAGTATCCTTTACTGGAACCAAAGAACCTAGCCCAATCCTTGAAAAACAGCCACAGACCACCATCCCTCCTTAACCAAACTTTATAGTACTGTATTTACTATGCAGTCGGAAAGGCAGAAGTTTCTTGAAATATTCCAAACCCAGATTCGTCCATTATATTGCCAGACCGCAAAGTGTATTTCATCACACCAGAGAAATGTTTCTAGTGCTCTCAAGTCCAGTGATGGCATACTTTAAACCACTCCAGCTTACAGTTGGCATTGTGCATAGTGTTCTTAGACTTGTGTGCAACTTCCAGAAGCAGTTTGGAAGTCTGTGACATGTGGGGCGTTTTTACATGCAATGCACTTCAGCACTCGGTGGCCCAACTCAAAGTTTGCTTGGTCTTCCGACGTGAGAATAAAAAGTTGTTGTTCCTAGATGCTTCCACTTGGATGTGATATTCACTGTATGTGAATTTCCCCTTGGGGATTAATAAAATATCTATCTATCTATCACTTCATAATAATGGCACTTACAGGTGACTGGGGCAGATCTAATAGAACAGAATTGTCATATACTGACCTGTGGCAAATGTGACATCCTTTGACAGTACTACATTTAAAGTCACTGAGCTCTTCAGTATGATACATTGTTCGTCAACAGATATTGCATGGCTATGTGCTTGATTTAGGTGCAGTTGGAATACCAGAACTCAGTAATGTGGGGGGCAGTTCACATTAGTTTAGCCATATTATGTAGATGGCCTAATACAAAATTCTCAAGCCCACGAAATCCATATCATGTAGGCATATACCACAAGTATCACAGCTTCACCCACTGACAAATACACTCACATGTGGCCAATTTAGAATCACTAATTATCCAAATATTCACACCTTGGAGATGTCGGAAGAAAACAGGAATATACAGAGAAAACCACACAAGGACAAAATGTAGCATACGCTGCAGCACAGGCTGTACAGTTTTACTCATAGTGGGGAAGGTGATTTTTAAATAAGAAACAGAAATAAATTTTGGCTTTGGTAAGAGTTTAAATGAGCCTATGCATTGTATTAAAAAGAGTTAAGCTTACATTAAAAATCATTACAGCAATACAAAAATGCACAAAAAAAACACATTGTATACTAAATTCTTATCAATGGTGTCTAATGCTCCATAAAGCATGGCTTACCAAGTCTGCTTACTAGGTCTTAGGGCTCATTTATAATTCACGTTCCGCATGCTTATGTGCACGCATTATGGCTGTCATACATTCCCAGCATTTTTTTTGACACATCCTCTGAGCACATCGTCAAAAATTAACGCGACGAGTGCGCGAGTTACAGTACCTGTAAAAATATGGGTGGCGTGTGTGTTCAAGTTCTGGTAGGTGATGTCAGCATCGTTGTTTACTATCAACATGTGATGGTAGGCATGCAGCTCCAAAAGAATCAATCTGAGTGCTTCAATGCATGATGAAAGGTTCAATGTGGCGAAGCAAATCATCAAGCTTAAATCTGACATGCGGATGTCTTCATGGTGCTTTTCTTCATCCCTTTCTCACACAGGCAATAGAAGCATCAATCTTCTGTGCCACTGTTGTCTGAATGCAAAGAATTTCTATTTTTAACATCTTTCTTCTCTCAACTCACAACACAGCAACACCAGATTTTTTTTTGTCACAATGATGATTTCTCACACTGCCACCTGGTAGAATCCTCCCGATTTACTTAAAATACACACCACACGTAAGTATAGTCAGTACACTGCTTCCGTAGGAGCAGCATCCTAATGCTCATGTGTCGTGTAACATTAAGTATATCCCGGACCTTACAACTTGCCAGCAACTTGCAGAGTTCTTCATGCAGCAGTCAAGATGCTTTTTATTAGTTCTTGACACAACTGTCTCCTTAGCTTTTTGTATTTTAGTTACTTTTGTTCTAGGCTTTCCTCTTGTTTTTGCTGATTATTTTTGATAACTAGACTGACCCGCCTTTTAAGGCGACCGACTTTTAAGTTGACCACTTCTTAAGGCAATTCAATATGTAGATCAATTTGATATTTTATACAAACTCATTAATTTGGTTATATTGCATTTGAGCGGTATTACTTTAATACTCATAGTTTCTGTTATTTTTATGATGAAATTTAAACTTTTTTTCTATATTGAGGTCGCCCTTTTGAATCCCCCTGATATTTACTACGCGGTGAGGCATTTGTACTCCATCAACATTAATTATTTCAAGAGACATAATTTTGTCTATTTTTCCAGCGCATCGTGCACAAAAGCAAGGGAACGATGGGAGCACCAGAACTCTGCTCACATCATGTCGCTTCGCACCGCAAGCTGCAAGTAGTAAGTCTGTGATAAGCGGAATACCGCTACGCTTTCCACTCACGGGACGGAAGGACAATCCCGACCGCTTTTATATAGTAAGAAAGAAGAAGATATTGCACAGTCTGGAGTAGAAAATCATCTTTTACCTGGAAAAAAGGAACTACAAATCCCATCGTGCATTGCAAAATGGACGGGGCATGTGTGAAACTCTGCGCCTGCGTAGCACTCACGGGACGGAAGGACAATCACGACCACTTTTTTATAGAAGGATTATTGGAATGCCTTTTTGCTACTTAGCATTTGTACATTTTTTAAATAACTTTAATTGTTGAGATTTTTTTTATTTAATGTAACAATGATAAAATGTTGGTTTTATTTGTGTCAAGATTTTGGTGAGATTTTTTAGGCCTTCATGCCATTCTTGAGTTTCTATGGTCTAAGATCATAACATGGAGTTAGTCCTCGGTTATCATATATACAGGTAACTACCTTCAAAATGAGTTTTGCTGTGTTTCACACACAATGCTACAAATATACAAGAAACAGAGAATTGCCTATTATATTACAGTTGATTACAGTTATTACAGTTGATCCAAAGTCAAGCATGCTTGTAAGCATAAGATGTCAAGACAATATTTATCACTTAATTTCTTGGGGATACAGAAACACATGTACAAAGCAAAATGTGGGCTGGTTTATTGGTTTCTTAAACATTTCAGCCAATTTATTACAAGCCCAATTAGACTTTGGAGGGGTACATTACTCAGTCAAACAAAGATCACGAAGTAAACTCTAAAAAAGAATGGTCAACTATATGTCACTTTCTTTTCATAAAATATTATATACTTGATTCTGATTATTAAATTGTGCTATAAAATATTTAGAATTTTGGGCTACAGACAGACATCATCAGTAGATACATAGATAAAAAGAAAAAAAATTTCAGAATATACTTGATTATTCGTTAAAATGAAGCATCCTAGAAAACAATTGTTAGGCTTAAACTGTAAAGTCCTAGCTTTGCCAACATCAACAAAAAGGGGCTTAAGCTGCATTGCAGCATAGGAACAATTATGATAACACTACATCTAGTACTCGCAACTCAAAAAAATTACAAGAAAGAATTTGGAAATAGTGGGGTGGGGAGCTTATTAATGACCCCCACAAAAATTTATGAGAAATACTAATGATCCCTGTCAAGGTTACAGTAAGAAAAAAAACAAAAAAAAACAAAAAAAAAACTGTTTTTGGTGGTCCTGCAATGAAAAACATGAGTTAAAAAACAGACACATGAATGAATGGAATTACTGATGATGATTCACAATAAACAGATCAAGAGAATTGTTTATAATTTCTTTATATTACAAAAGGTAGAAATATACAAAAATCTTAGTATTGTCTGCAGATAAGAATTGTAATAAATGTTTGTACACAGGTCTTTTTTTACCACAATCATCAGATTTTGAAATGAAATAATATTTGTCCCTATTTAGAATCGCTCTTATACCTGTTGTTTTATGGTGAAAAACGTGAACCGCTTATCTTGGTATTTGCTCAGCAAGAAGCAGATTTTTCCAAAAGAATCATTTTCCTTAAAAAGTCACCTAAAGCCAAGCTGAAAAGCAGGCACAGAACAATGTTTGTTTATGTAGGCTATTCAAAACGATTCACACATTCTGTCCATCCCATATTTGCTGTTTTCTTGGCCAAATACCTCAAACAGCACAAAAACCTACATTTTATTTTCTGATTTATCAAAAACTCTCAGATATAAAAAGCCATTTGCTGCATTTATTTTTCAAGCTTCAAAAATGCAGTTTGAAAAAAAAATAATTTTGGCAACTAGAACAAGTATACATGCAATAATAAAAAAAATGCCTTTTTACACTTTATAATGAAGCCAGATGCAGTTTTGAGGCTGAATACTCAGCAGAAATCAACAACTTTGGCACGGAGCAAAGTATTCTGGTAGTCTGACACCTAAAAGCACTATGCGCTTTATGAAAGGTCAGTGTTCACAAATGTCATGTAAAAACAGTGAATTGCTACATCCCAATGAGCTGCTTCAATATCTGAGCTTGGATAACTAGCAAGACATGCATTAACTAAAGTTTTGCACTTGGTAGTTAGGAAGAGTATAAATTAAAAATGCAGTAAGACAAAAATTACTTTGAACTCTGTCTGGATATTGTGAACATGATGGACAGTAGCATACATAAAAAAATGCAAACCATGTGCCGACATTAAAATAACCTGAAATTTTAACGTCATACCACTTATTCCAAACAAAACAAAACATCAAAGTTCCTTATATACTGTGTAATAAACAGCATTATTCAATACATTGGAAGTCGCATCTGACAGCCATTAATATATTTTTCTTATGTATATAAAATATACACAGCTGTAAAAGACTTAGTGATGAATCTATGGGTAAAATTCTCACTGATCGTGTACTTCATTTCAAAAACTAACATTCTACATTACAACATACAAAGAACCTATGATAGAAAAGACACATAAATAAAAAAAGATCTATTACAAACAAAACATTTTTATCACTAGGTCCTCTCTGTATTCCTCTTTGGTTAACAGTAGTACTTTTGACCCCACTCAATCCAAGTAGAAATAAAAAAAGAAGAGGCAGATTTCTAGCTCATTATCTGTAACTACCGTGTAAATGTTGTCGTCAACCGAGGGAAAACACTGGTCACAGAGGAAATGTTGGGGCAGCAACCAGGTCATCCCTTTTAATATTCACAAAGCTTAAGAAATGAAATAGGTCCTCAATGGCGTGTTAAATCAAGGCAAAACAAAAAACAATGAAAACAAAACATATGAACAAGAGGATTCAGTCTTCTGTTGACTGCATCAATACTCAGGTGGCAGCTCCACTCATTGGTCTGCTCTCTCCAGGATGAGATGAGCAATGCTGGGAGCTTCACGGGTTTTATAGCAGACGAACCGGACGCGCAAAGTTTGCTATTAATGTGACCCTTACTGGGCAGGTGTGGGTGCATTTAGGGAGGGTACTTGTTCCATTAGTAATGTTTACATTAATTCTGGCATAAATTAATGTTAATCAATGACTAATATATACCTCAAGCTTTATAAAAATGTAAAAACTATAGGAGGGTTTGGTAAAATATCTTACTTCTAATTATCAAAATAAATGTGCATCCTCTCCTTTTCCA
The DNA here is from genome assembly GCF_016835505.1 of Polypterus senegalus. Classification (NCBI taxonomy): domain Eukaryota; kingdom Metazoa; phylum Chordata; class Cladistia; order Polypteriformes; family Polypteridae; genus Polypterus; species Polypterus senegalus. The sequence goes on along the minus strand of NC_053159.1, from coordinate 104,504,121 downwards.
AATGATGTTTTATATGAAAAACTAGTAACAGCACTTCACATCTGAAAAGGTATTTCCTGTAACAATTTCTAAAATAAAAATAAAGAATAATACATATCCTGGTTGATTTGGATGGTCTACTCCTGTTGCCTTTTTGCTCTCCTTTCAATAAAGTTGCTTAAAATCACTCATTGCCTGCTTGCTGCCCTGAACTATACCATCATTACTGTGCTTGCATTCTCAGCTGCATACTACAAATATACACTCTTCATGCAGACAGTAAGCAGATCTTAGCATTAAGGCCTACGTTTGCATCTTAGTGATTTAACTTGGATGTATATATCCTTATTTTTACATCTTGTATGATGCAAGATTCCAGAGGAAGACATTCCATTGTAAAAGGACTAGGGTATAGAAAAGTGAAATCTGGGCAGTGACATGCTGGAATATTTTAAAGTTAGAGTAAATGTGTCTTTTGATCTCAAGTAACTAGCAATGTTTCCAAATGAAGACTGGCAATTGCAGAAAGGTCTGAATGGCAAATGTATTTTTTCTTTTTCTTTTATTAAGTAGTGTAACTTAATAAGCTGTTATGGTTATACACATACTACAAAGAAATCCCAAAAAAGAATAGAAAGCCCCCAAGTGAATGAGTAGCATCCAACTTAACAAGATCTTTTTGCAATACAATAGTAAAACTGCAAAAAAATACATGTAATCTTCATTAGTCTACTGCTGCTAATATTTAATACATTTTTCAGCTTCTTCAATAAGAATGTAGAATATGATGCATTATTAGTGTATGTAGCCTTTGCCATTTTTATCACTGATAAAGAGGATAAAGTTTTTTTCAGCATTTGTTTTTACTCTATCAACATACAAACAATAGGACTACTAAAGATGGCATGTGGTTCCAACAGAATCAGATATAAACTAGCAAATTCTCTAAACTCATGTTGCATGTTGGAGACAGTTGGCAAAATACGAATCATGCCAACTTCAATAATGGAAGCACATAAATAAATAAATGCCATTTATATTTCATTTTTGTTTTTCTAATGTATTATAATTAATCTAAACTGTACAATAAAATATACTGTATATGAGCTAGGAATAGAATTGTGTTGCATTAATATCTAATATAAAAGCAGACTTTGCAGTGGTACAGTCAGTAGCTTTCATAGTTGGTGAATCTTTGCTGACACATGCTTGCTATGGATTTTACTTTTAATGTTTATGCCATTTAAAAATGTTACCAATATGAGGATTTATTTATTGCATTCATTTAAAAAGCTGGTTACTTTAACAATATGTACACTTCATGAGCTAACTTGATTGACATTAAACAGCTCAGCCTCTTGGAAAATAAGTTTTCAGGGTTTCTAATTAATAAAATCATAAAGTAGACACAGCCAGTATACAAGCTCATACCTTAACTTTCCAAACCATTAACTTTCTGTTTATTGATCTTGTTTTGCACACTAGCCAGAATGACAATGATTTTAAGCTTCCTGGTACACACATCATTATTTCAATCCTTAATTTCCTTACTGTCACTACTAAAGTACTTATACTTTGTCAATATAACTATGGTGGGAAGCAGAAATTTAAGTTTATCCTGCCTCGGCCCTTTCTCTTACATATAACCAGGGAACTGCCCAGTCAGTGCTTATAATTAATTGAAGGTCGAAGGCAGGTAAAGGGACATGAAATGGAGCAGACACTTCTTACCTATTGATGCACCCCCCAAAAAAAACTATTACAGCATAAACAGATTTGTGAATTTGGACAATATTAATATCTTAGTATCAGTTTTATAACTATGATAGGCTTTCAGGTATTTTACCAATTCCCCAGAAAGCAAAAAACACAATAAAGAGTTATATAAAATACTCTCTTTATAAAAAAAAACACCTCAATTAAGTAAATTAGCATAATTAAGTGTTTAATAAAATTATCTGAAACTCCGAAATTCTTTCTGGATATTACTGTTATGCATGCAGTCCAATGCCCTATTTGGATGAATTACCAAAGCTACATCTTTCTGGCTAGCCTATCTTACAATCATAAATAGAATAAAATTATTGCTGAATCCTCCCAAATACTCTTATTTATATGTTGCTGAAGGTTAACCATTTACTAGTTAGTGAAACAGTATCCTTTTCAATTTATAATTGTCGGGTAAAGGGGTTCTTTCATCGGATTGGCTGGCCCAGCACTGTCTCAGCTGTAGAATGGCCAATAGGGGGAGACAGCTTGATGGCTGAGGTCTCCAGGACTCTGAACAAATCCAAATCATATTATGTGATATCATCTACTGTTAAATTCTGCTCTGTACTTGTAATTTATTTTACTATTATACTGTAATGAGGATTACTTGTGTTATATTCTGTGTATTGTATTGACCCCCTTTTTTTGACACCCACTGCACACCCAACCTACCTGAAAAAGGATCTCTCTTTGAACTGCCTTTCCCAAGGTTTCTTCCATTATTTCCCTACAATTGTTTTTTGGGAGTTTTTCCCTTGTTTTCTTAGAGAGTCAAGGCTGGGAGGCTGTCAAGGGGCAAGGCCTGTTAAAGCCCACTGCAGCACTTCTTGTGTGATTTTGCGCTATACAAAAATAAATTGTAATGAGGAAACAAAAGATTCATGCAGGAGACACAGAAGCTCATATAATGCCAAAAAAGCGCACTTAATAGTTTTTGCATCTCTTGCTAAATCTACCTTTCTCACATTTTTCATGATGTCTGTACAGTATGAAAACAATTGGCTATTGAATTTTGTGAGTTTATAGAATGTTTGGTTACAATATTTTAACTTCTAAACCATATCTTCTTGTCTTGTAAATCCCTTCTATAAACCCGAATCACAAAGTTTTTTTTTTGAATTGGAAAAAAATCAAGCACAATGAAAATTAAAGAGATGTCACAATATCAAAATAAATGATCAAATAGTGCAAGGAAAAAGTTATTCAAGTACAAAAAGAAATGGATTCAACTTACCAAAACCACACCTGACAAAAGGAGGTGTCAGCACTAATTGAAAGAATTAAAAATGTGGTTCACTTCACTTGAAGATTCAGCCATAAGTTTATCAGTGTCTAATTATCCAGCAACGATCACAAAAAAACGTCCAATTTAACCTCTCCTAAGCCTAGCCATTTTGGGTTATGCTAATACATTATTTACATGCTGTGAATTTCAACAGAAAAGATGTAATGCCTGAGAAGACTTAGGTACCAACTGCAATTGATGATTAAGACTTGGGAGAAGCTACTAGGCAGAACAAGTGCTCCCAGGTTCAAGATGCTATGAGAATTCTTGAAGATAACCTCTCACGTTCACAATGGAGAGAAGCTAGTGCCCTGTCCAGGTGCTGAAAAGTTTGCAGCTAAATGGGCAGCTCCATCTTGGGTTGTCTTTTAGAAAAGTCACAGATTTTCTTTTTTTTGTATCTTTAAACTCTTATTTTTCTATTATTTTGGTTGAATATGCAATTCTCTTTCACTCCAGAGTGAAGGTATAGAGTACAAATATTTAGTACCACAACAGAACCAAGAACATCTCATCAGAGTACTGAATGCTTTACCACAGTCTGAGGTTTTTATTCTTTCATGTAGCAGTGACTATGAGGAAGAGACACTTTTATCAAATGGGCCTGAATCATCATTCTGACTGCTCCTAAAAATTCTAAATAAATTCTGCCATAGTTTAAAAAATTGGAATCACCTAAAAAGTTGTTTACACTAAAACCAGTGGTCTCAGCCGACTTTAGTGTGTAAGAATTGAAAACAGTGGATCTAAAACAAGAGTCTGTTCTGCTAGCAGTTATAAGTACATTTTTGCCATGTCATTACATTTATTAGTCACATTAAAATAGCAGGAAAATATCTTAGAAATAAGTGAAAAATTCTAATAGACATATTATCCAACACACACACACACACACACATACACTGCGGGAAAACCACAATAGAATAAATGGGGCTTGGGGAATGCGAAATATAAACTTAAGTTCAATAAATAAATAAATAAATAAAACAACAGGCAACAAAAGACAAAGAATAATTCTTAATTTTAGAGGAAAGAAAAATGACTTTATGATGGATTATGCCACAATACATAAATAAAACAAACACCCACAATGAGGGCTACTTTCTAAGAACAAGCAGCAGCCTAAATGCTGAACAGTTACATTGATGACACACTTGGTATAAAATTTATAGCTCATTCCGCACTGGATAGTCCCTATAGCATCATTGCCTGGAGCATTTTTTCTTTATCTATATGAAAGACTCACAATGCTTCACAAAGAAGCTGTCAATTTTCATATTTACAGGAAAAAAAAATGATTGTCACTCTCTTACTATTAGCTTGTGCCAAATTCATGAAAACACACAAAAATAACATGAACCTTCTGTGTAACCTTAGATATTTCAACATTTGCTGTCATACTGTAATATTTTTAAGTTTCTAGAAGTGTTAATGGAACACCATTAGAATCCATTGATATTTAACCACCTTCAGTCTCAGCAACAAAAATATTATTTGGAGTCCATTGACATCACATCTACAGCACATGCACAATAAGGTTTAATGGTGGTGTGATGGATGCTTTTCTTGCTTAATTTCCTCCTCGTCATCTATGAATTTTGTAGATTTTTGACTCTGCCGTTAGGCTCTACTTGAAGGCAAGAGATGGGGTGAGTGGGTGACATATGGGGTGTACAGAATTTCTAATTTTCAAATGACCTTTTCAATGTGTTTGTTAAAATTCTCTTATTAATAAAAACTGATCACAAAAAGGAGATTTTAGAAGTTACAAGTTCACAGATGTAATCAACTAGCATTTACCATAATAATTTTAAATATGTAAAGTACCACGTTATAGAGTCTATCCATCCTTCCAACAAGATAATCCTGACAGCATTAAGTACATGGCAGAAACCAGCTCTGAATATATCTGGATCATCACAAAGCACACTCATTTACACATTGAATATTACTCATACCAAGCCAAAAACATCCATCCATCCATTTTCCAACCCGTTGAATCCGAACACAGGGTCACGGGGGTCTGCTGGAGCCAATCCCAGCCAACACAGGGCACAAGGCAGGAACCAATCCCCGGCAGGGCGCCAACCCACTGCAAGACACACACACCCACACACCAAGCACACACTAGGGACAATTTAGAATCGCCAATCCACCTAACCTGCTTGTGTTTGGACTGTGGGAGGAAACCCACACAGACACAGGGAGAACATGCAAACTTCATGCAGGGAGGACCCAGGAAGCGAACCCGGGTCTCCTAACAGCGAGGCAGCAGCGCTACCACTGCGCCACCGTGCCGCCCCAAGCCAAAAACATAAAAAATAAATTGCCCTAAATGATGAGGAAAAGCAAATATCTTAAAGAGTAACACCTGGCAGCCTTTAGTTAAGTGTTTTACCATAACTTCACTTTTTCATACCTGCCTCTGTACAGCACTTAACTTAAATGGCAAGTGGCAAAGCCAACAAAACAATGTATTTAAAATATTTGTGACATGAATCTATTATTCAAAGATTAATTCATATGAGCTGCTCATCAATGCAGTACTGGCTATTGATTTTCTCTATCAATGATAAAGCCACCAACTGCAAGTAAAACACAAAACAATCATCAACTTACTATATTTTACTGCAGTAAAATGATACTAAACTATTCACAGCAGGAAAGCATTCACCTATGTGCACCTACAATAATCCATGGATTTCTACAACAGTTGAAAAAATGTGCTATAAAACTGCATATTTGACCTCAGTATATTGGGTGGCAGCAGTGGATTATAACCAATGCTGGAATGCTAGTATGAAAAATACTTACTAAAAAAACTGAATTTCATTTTGATTGAAAAGGCTACCTTAAGAATTAATCTATCAAAAATTCTCTCATAGACAAGAATGTCTATTTTCTACTTTAATGTTGTTCTGAAACCAAGGTGGTTCAAGGGGATTCTCGATCCACAGAATACAATTGGAATGTCAAGCAAGAACAGCAGCAAACTGGACTCAAGAAGACCAAGTCAAATCTGAGCCATTCTTGCTATAGTAATCTCTCATTCCCCTTTAACTACAAGACCTTATAAAAGAGATGCCACTCTTACACCGATTGCTGTCTCACTGTGTGCTAGTAATCTTGCTGCCTGAGAAAA
>NC_053159.1:104365445-104492945 GCF_016835505.1 Polypterus senegalus | reverse complement strand
TGAAAACACAGCCTAAAGAGATTACACGGGAAGTTTTATATATTCAGTGATTTTATTCATTTGTATGCGCTTTTTCACACTGACATTAAGCTATAGACAGGAGAATATGTGTTTAATATAGGTTAAAAATATAGCATTAAAACTTTTAGCTATGCTATTTTTATAAATATGCCGTCATGTCCAAAATTAAACATGGCCAAAACACAAAAAGAAAACAAAGTAATTTACAGCAAAATAAAAACTACTAAAAATACCGTTATTTACATTATGACAGATTTTGCCTTCTTTACATTATTTAATTACAAAGCAAACATATTTCATTTGACTGTAAAACCTAAAGCATCAGTCTGAAGTGTGCATACATAATATATTATGCGTAAAAGTAGAAAACAAGAGTGATAATTTATCAGCAAAAATGCCATTGTCTCAAAAGCAGCAGTATGTAACAAAGTCACTAGTGCAATATGCAAGACTAGGTAAATGTTGCACACCTGCGACTGCACAAAATATTCAGTAATAACTTCTTCAATGTTACCTTATTTCTCATATATCATAACAAATAAAGTAAAACCAAGTTCGGTTCAGGGTATGATACTTCTGCATGTGCAGCTAAAGCAGTTAGACTTTGTTTACCTTAACATGCAGTTTTATTAAGCCTGGAGGAATGAAGCACTTTATATGCAGATTTAAATGTTTTAAAGAGGAGCCCAATACATAAAAGTCAATGCGGCTCACAAGCTAGCAAGATTTTCAAGGTTATTAGCTATTACACTGAATGAAGCGCTGATAGTACTAAAACATTACTTGTCCAATAAAACCACAAACACTGTTTAAACATTAAATACACAATGTGAAAGTAAGGTCAGAGTTGGAACTGTCAATGTTAAGATAGTATTCGGGCAGGGACACTCAAGCCTACCTGTCCTGGTAGATATGCCATAGTTGAGCAAACACAAAGTCTTCCCTGGAATAACTGTTTTACACTGTAAAGAGTAACAGAACGAGAGAGGAGTCGGTCCTTATAACTGGGAACAGCAGGAGTTGGTTCTCTGTGTTTTTAAGACCATAGAACTGGGGGGCCCAACCCATTTATTTGCCTATTAAGGTTTAAGGTTTCTTTATTTAGTCACGTTTACACAAGAAAACATGAAATTTGCCTTCTCAGTTGCATCTAATAACAGACAGAATGAAATAAAACAGACAAATAGAAACAAGAAAGGTTAAGGTATGGCAGTTAGATAATACATATCTGTATTTACACACAAAAAAAAAATAAGTTACAGGATATATATTAAAACCTTAATCATTATCTCCGATATTTCTTATTGAAAAGTCATATGGCACTAGGAAGAAAGAAGTTCCTGGAGCGATTTTTGTGGGTTTTCAAAGCGACCTGATTAACTGAAGTTTAGTTCTACATGTAATGGATGACTATCATCAATTGAGATGATTTCCAGTTTCTTTAACATTGCCCTCTGACACACACTAGTCAAATCACTATTACTAGTAATCAGCTAGCACAATAAAACAAATCATATCAAGTTTGCAAATCTGAATGTGAAAGGAAACTCTGCTGGTTTGCTCATCACTGAGCATTATAATTAGTAATGCTATATTTTATATAACCTACGGAGTCAGATTTGTGCTACAGTACAAGGACAGTGTTACCGCTGCGTGTTTGAGAACTGTGCAAACAGGAATTTAATACGAAAATGTGTACAGTATACGTAATAATAAATCTAAAATGACATTACTTTTTCTATCAAAGCACAGCCTTCATTTTTTTAAAAAAAGACATCTACAGTATTTTCACAAAGTCCAAAAGCAATGCCAGAAATAATGTCCGAGTTAACCTGGAAGTATTTCACAACTTGGACTTAAAGACCTCCTCACCTCAAACCAAGCTTGGAGTTGGGTGTGGGCTTGACTCTCAGAGGGGCAGAGAAATGAGAGTGACTAGAGGAGAGCAGAAGGTAAGTGAAGCTTAGTTGGTGATTAAATATGTTAGGTAAGCCAAGAGTGGCACTTTTGTATGCTGTATTATATTTTATTATCCTGTATTGTTTAGTTTAATGAATAAATTTCACTTTCTCCATCTACCTGGGCCTCAGTAGTATCATGTTGGGATGGGGTTAGCTCGAAATTGACCCCTAAAGGTCACAACGTATATACACAAACACACATACATATGCTCAAGTACTATTTCCCAAAAACACCAGTCATAATGAATGATGGAGCAAAAAAAAAATCAAAATGTATGTTTAAAGTGCTGTCATAAGGTAAGTCCAAAAGGTAACTTAAGCATATACTGTATGTTACTGACATATTCAGTTTAGGGCTAAATTTCTACTAAATTAAAATTCAAGTGGGTTTGTTAATACAGGCATGCATCAGAGTCTTGCATATGCATCATTTCGAACAGGCTACATATACATTAGATTTGATTCTAAGTGTACTGAAAGCAGAAGAAAAATAAAGATTGTCATGGCAGGCTAATATACACTGTTTTAATAGTTAATTAACAAAAAACATCACAAAGAACAAACATTTAGTACTATCATCATTTTTAACAAGATTAAATTCAATATTTAAGGCATTTGTTTTTTCAGTAAGAAACTAAAGAAATGTAACATTTAAAAGTGGATTAAATTAGCTTCACAAACATGCAATATAACAAAATCATTTTAGCTCATTGGTGATGAGAATGTGAACCAGGTATATTTATAATACTGAAGACAGATGATCCAATGTTGTCAAAATAATTTAGAATACCAAAAAATGATCATTTAAAGAAGGGTAGCTATTATTATTATAGTCTATGTCAACTAAAAATCCAATCTATGACTTTTGTTGTAATTTTTGCACAACAATTACTTGGTCAATTATGAACATATCTTTACGAATGATAATAAATTTTGCACTATGAAGTTACACCAACCATAGCTCCTGCATTCATTCAAAAGTTTTTGCTCATTGATTAAATCATTTTCAAAATCTGCAGCAAGATCACCACATATGCAGACACTCAGTGTACAAACATATTGGCACAAGAGAAGAAACGGATGAAAAACAGTTTGTCACACAAATAGAAATAATACACATTTATTTGTGTAATATTAAAACACACAGGAAAGATCACTGAATATTCAAATAACACACACCCCATAATCCATCCATCCATCATCCAACCCACTATATCCTTACTACAGGGTCACAGGGGGGTCTGCTGGAGTCAATCCCAGCCAACACAGTGCGCAAAGCAAGAAACAAACCCTGGGCAGGGCTCCAGCCCAATGTAGACACCCCAATACTCTCAACATAAAAACATCCATATATCCAAACTGAAGACACATAAAAAGAATATGAACAACAAAAGCAAGAGTGTTTTAACAGCTAAAAACCTGGATCTTAAATGAGTTACTGTGTTATGTATGCATCAAAGACCAACTGTCTCAATCGTTAATATTACATAATAAAACGATTCTTCAACTATAAATATTTAAACTTAAAATGGATTTTCTCTTAATAACAACATTTAAAGTATAATTATATGAGACAAATCATGACGTCATTCATAATGACCAGAAACTTGTCAATAGCACACACATAATTATACCACTGGAAAAAGATAAAAACAAAAATGAAAACAAATTAAAATCAAACATTAATCGCTTTTTAAACACTTATCAGAATGCTTAAATTTCATTTAAAAAGTTCTGAGGCAAACATATTACCCCCAAAGAAACTAAAATGTCAAAAAATTTCTGCAATTAATTTTAAAAACTATTTCCCCATTTAAAGTTTTAATCAGTTTAAACATTGCGTTTGCCTTGAATATCAGCTCTTCTGTAGCAGTAAAAAAAAAATCTAGCAAATAGATAAACTGAAAAAAGAACTAAAAGTTGTTATGCAAAATTAAGCAAGCAACTTCCATTGTGTGATACTTGTAGTTTTCATTCTGAACAACACGCCCATTATTTCAGAAACTGCTATGCGTCCACACACCTTAAAGTACATTATTCTAAACAAACACAGCCAAACTCCTCCAAAATGGCAACGGAGCAGGTCATTTCAAGGACCACCACTCCATATTTAAAGGTAAATAATCAACAATTGAAGGTTGCTGAGGCAATTAAATGGTTAAACTGCAGCATTAAGAAACAGCAGAATTTGACAGTATAGTGGATCTCTTGTGGCTTCACAACCATATGCTTATACTCTTAAGATACCATGTGTTCAGTCTTTAAAAGCACTCAGAGACAACTCCCAATCTGAATGGTAACAAAACATCTGCATACAGAAAAACGAATGATAAAATTGCATTTTATTACCAACTAAACCCTACACTCTATATCCTTTTTAAGCTGAATAATTCAAAAGTTATTTGCACCTAATGACAGCCAAAAAATAATCAAAATCTTAACTTCTGAAAAATTAAACTAATGTTCAGCAGTATATAGCCTTTACGTCAAACAGGACAAGGAAAATGTAGATTTACATGAAAGAAAACAAAAAAGAAAAACTTAATATTTCCAGTTTGCTTAAGGCCATTTAAATTAATCAAACTAAGAAAAAAAATTACCTTAGGTTGTGCTCTTCTAGGAAAGGCAACTTTAGGATCAATCTGCCAAAGAATAGCATTTGGAGAAAAAGAAGAAACCAAAAATGAAAAGAAAATTTCATTACAATTGTAAACTAATGACACAATGAGAACACAGAACAATCTAATTCACCCTTGTTTCTCAGACATGGATACCAGCAATTAGTTTATTGTTTAAAAGACTCAAATAGTGAGAAAAAATAAACTAAGACAACAAGTCAAATTACCGGTACCTGTATACTTCCAAATTTTAATCCAATACATTTTGCATGCCTGCCATTTTGATATAATGGCTTTCAAAATCTGATCAATCAAGCAGAAAAAGTGAGGTTAGCATTGATTTTCCATTTGGCACTATACACACTACCCACTAGGACAAACACAACTTAATGTACATAGGAGTTCTCTGAAATCATTCATTAAAAATCAAATTAGCCAACTAAAAATTAGCTATATGTCTGGTTCAAACAACTTCATTTTTCTCTTTTTAATAATTTTAATGAAAGTGTATGCAATTAGCCTGTAATAATGTATCAACTGATTTATTATTGGTCTGTGTTGTTTTTTGTTGTTTTTTTAATGCAACGTGCGAGTCAAAATACATCAGGCTAACGATAACTTAAAATCTACTCATCAACAATATGAAATCAAATTATTGTTCCTGCCCACCTCTGCATGCACTTCCTAACAGCCCATTAAGAGAATCTGTTTTTCAATAAATATGCTCTTCAGCTTGTTGGTTAGTAGGTGTGCTCCCTATTCATTTCAGCATTTTGCCAGAGGCCATCAGCACATAGGCCCACAAGAAAAAAAACCTGCAATGTCAGTAATAGGGAAACCACAGATTTCTATCATCTGCTCTGTGTTACTTCATACTTTACATGTGTGTACCTTAGCATCCTGTTTGCTTCAATTGGCCAAGGTCACTTGTGCTGGCATTGTTTCATCTTAGACAAATGCAGATCAATATAAAAATGCATCTCTCTTTTTCTTGAGAACAAATTAAACATGATCAATACACCCACCCACCCCCAGCCAATGGGGCTCTGTATATTTTATTATGCTCAGCAGGTACTAAACATTTCATACTTGAAAATGGCGGGCAACTGAGGACAGCAGCAAAGTAATCTTTTATAAAATCATATGTTGGAACTTCTGTAAAGAATTGGAGATAGATTATGCTTGCACAAAACCTTAAAAGTAAAAGTGATAGTTTTTAAAAGGAGGCATACAAAAAACTGCTTATTTGCCTCCCCTGCCAAAACTGGTTTATTACATTGAATTCAAGCAAAGGATAAGCATGTGCCTTTTCCAACAGGTCTTTTAATAGATATTCATACAACTGTCATTTAAAGAACTGTGCAACAGTAAAAAGGAGCAACGGAAACCAGTCCAGACCCTTAAGAGGCCCTAAAACACCATTTTATAATGCTTAACTTCGAGTAAGGTTAGCATTTATGTGTACCTGAAGTCTTCATTTAAGACCACACTACTCCAAAGGAGACAGTTGTAACACACTTTTTCTCTGAATAATTTACAACATAGACACCAAGTGTTAGGTCTTTTTCTAGCTCTTCATAAGAGGCACAACATTAAACTTTTTTTTAACAACACAATGCCCCTCTCTGTGCTATACAGTGCACATGAGTGCTCCTTTCTTTTGTATCCAGTATACCTCTTGCAAATAAAAAAAACTCAGAGGAAATGAATGTTCAAAACGGCTCAATGTACTCTTTCATTTCTAATTTGAATGCACTCAAAAGATTTTGCTACCTGTGGGCAAAGGTTTTATGTTGATGTCTTAACCAATCTTTGGGGCATTTGTGGCTGCCGGAAAAAAATGCCATTAAAAGAATAAAAGGCTAAAATAAACACTTTCTCCTCAAATAAAGTTGAAGAGCAAAATGTACTGCAAGATCTGTAAAACGTAAAGGGTGTGAGCTGAACATAAAGTAAAAAGCCTGTGGTGGTATCCATTGATGAAGAAAACCTGCAGCAGCATTGTGTTTCAAAAATGATAATGTATCTCTCAACATACACACATGCACAAGATCTGCCATTGAGTGGTTATTTTAGTCTGTTAATTTAGAAGCATTAGTTTAAGCATACTTGTTCTCTAATTGAAGAAAACATTAGACAATTAAATAAAAACCATTTACGCAGTCTATAAGCACAGATATGCTTTTATTGTTTATTGAAAGGTAAGATAAACTAATCAAATGGGCAAAGCCCACAAAATTATCGTAGAGTCTAAAAGAGTAGAACTTCCATATATCATTTTAAATAAACAATAGAGACTTAATTATGTAAGCGGCTCACTAGAGGACGCACTTTCTTCTATTTACTCTTGCTATCCTTCACACACAGCGCTGCCTCTTAACATCAAGTCTCAATATTAGTCTTAGATAAGGACCCTCATTAGAGATGCCTAACTATACTGCAGCCATTTCCTTGAGGTCTACTGAAAGAAAGGAGTGCGTAAACCAAAATACAGATTTTTTTTTTTCTTTTTTATCAGTTGATTTTGTAACATCTTGGAAAACTATATAATGAGACTTTTTACTTGTACTTATCAAATACTGCTTATAAATACAGTAAAGGAAACCATTAAGTAAAATGTATTCTTCATGCTCATTGCTATTCCTAGAAACAGTTGCAAAAACTTTATCTGATAGTGTGATTTGTGCATTACAAATCAAGTCGATTGCAAAACTATGAGAACACCAAAGATCCTTAAGAGAGAAATGATCATTATTGCTGAAAACAATGCTGTATATATTTAAAACTTGTACTGAATCCCTTATTGCTTTAAAAATGTGAAATCTCATGTCTGAGAAACAAAGGTATAATGCCAATATTTTAAAATGCATGACAAAAACTCTCACTAAAAATAACTTTAAAAAATGTTTATTTTTCAAATGTTTTAAAACTGCTATTGAAGTATTTTCAAACATTAACTAAAACTGTAACTATAAAGAAATGCAAGAGGTGTAACTTTTTTAGGCTTGCAACCTATGCACAAGCAAGACAAAGTGAAACAGGTTTTTTTTCCAGATTACTCACAGACAAATTTCGCTAGGTTTTACCTTCATCATAAAACCAATCTAGGCGTTGTGAGGTATACTGCAATGTGACATGTAGACTGATTTGATTTATTCCAAGCTTTATTCAAAATAAAGAAAAATTAAGCACATCACAATAACGAAACCTGGAAAAAAATAAAGCCAGATCCCTGCTAATCCCAGCCCACAATCCCGTGATAAAATATCCATCATCACAAGAAAAAAATCACATTAAACTTTTTTTGGGGAAATTAAGGAATAGATGATAAAAAATTAATTAAGTGTTAATTGGCAAGAAAAACACCACATTATTTACATGGATTTGTTGCACCATCTTTCAGTTTTTTCAAGCACTCTGACATATAAAATCCATTCCTGTTTGTTCAAAAAAAAATTTTTTTTGTAAGTTGTAAAGCAAGTAATGGAAAATAGCTAATAATATGGTAAATTTATTTGGTCTTTTCACAACATTACCAAAAAATTTTGAAAAGGCACTGCTGACACGCAGAAGGGATGGAATCAATATTCTGATTTTCCTTTTGCTTTGTTTCTGTTTTCCCTAAATCTCTAAAAACAGAAATGACACTGTCAGACTGATAATGCCTTTCCAAAGGTGTCAAAACCCTAAAATCAAAACAAGAAGTTACATACAAACAGTACAGTCTTATTCAAGAATGATTTAAAGAAGAAAACTGTAAGCCACCTAATGTGTCGGATATGCCCATTTTAGGAGGGGATGCAAGCAAAAAAAAGCAAAGAAATACCTCCTGCATTTCTTGGTTAAAAACAAAATTTCTACATCAACAGAAATTAGTCAGTTAGATAATATTCTACTGTACTGACTTTTGGCAGCTACGGTGCTCTAATAAGTAACTATTTTATTTAAAATCTATGTTTCTGATTTAAAAATTACCTAAACCAAGCTTTAATGAAATTGTAAATAAGTACTTCGTTGCCCAGCATCAAAAGCCGACCAATCTGCCTCCTGCATTGAACGTTGAAACAGAGTCAAGCAATTCGAATTATCATCAAATATATGAGCATCACAGAGCGTATTTCACCGCGGCTATTCTAATCTTTTTCAGAAATCCATGACACCTCAATACAAGGGCCTGTAACTCATTTTGGACCATGACAGCTTTAAAGATTCAAAAGTGACATTTACAAAAAGAAATCATAATTATTCACCCTTACTCCTTACAAAAAATCTAATTCAACATTTGTAAGCAATTAGTCTAAATTCAGTTGGGTGCACACACAAAATAAATAAGAAGCTGATGACTCTAAAATTTCATATATTTGAAACAAAACTGGCAAATGAAACAGTGTAAACATTTTGGCATTTTAATTTTAACTGCTGTCATACTGAGATTCATTGGCAAATTCCAAAATGACAAATATTTGGATTACTGAGTACTTCGCATTGAACAAACTATACATTAACAGTAGCTCATTTAAACTGTTAAGTACTAGAGCCCAGAAGTTATCCATCTTTAACTGGAATAAAGTATTTATAATAAAGTATTAATTAAAAAATTACACAATCCACAAAAGTACAGTGACAGTTGCGTTTACCAACAAGTAACAAACAGAACTGCAGGACAGACAAAAAAAAACAAACTTAAATTGACTAAACTACAGAAAACTACAGAAAACACGTATGTGATTTAAAACGGCAGAAAACACAAAAGACAGACTTAAAAGGGATTTTACGAACTACACTTCAACATAATACATTATTCAACGGAAGTTAAAGATTATTTTTCTCGATATTAAAAGTTGCGCATACCTTTTTTTCTTAACAGATCTGTAGTATAAACAGCTCTGGATGACTGGAGGTCTGTGGAAACTTTTGAACGGTAGCTTATTAACAGAACATTTAATTTATGACTAAAATGTTTACCAAGATAAAAAAAAAAAACACTTCTCTATGTAAGACGGTTAATTAGTTGAATGTTTTTACAGCACTTTATTTCCTTCTACCACTATCTTCTTATTTTACGTAAAATGCGTCGCCTCTGTCAGCAAATAACCGTTTTGAAATGACTTCTATGTTAAAATACACACTTACTGGCAGAAGCTTAGGTGTGCAATGTGTACAAATATATTTCAGAACGAGAATGTGGCATCATTAAAGAAAAAGAACAGCGATCAACAGTTAACTTGCTTTCCGTGTCATTGCTCTCCATCCCGTCGCAAGGCGGCCGTGGCCCTCAGGTTGCTCATGCTTAGCGCACCAAGTAGCGCTGTCCTCGGCGACGGAATGACGCAGGTGGCCGGCTTGACTGACACTACAATAAGACATCAGCCAGTAGCGTTGCAGAATAAACTGTGCTAAAATTACAGAAAACTCTTAAAAGCCTAAAATGAATTATTCATATAAAAAGGGGTTCAACGTCACCTGGTAGTACTTTACCTCGGTCACATGCCAAGGTCGTAGAGATGGACAGCGCCGAGTTTGGGCCGGTAAAATAATCTCAGCGCAAAGTAGTAACATTCAAGTTAAAAAAGC
This sequence comes from Polypterus senegalus, assembly GCF_016835505.1. Classification (NCBI taxonomy): domain Eukaryota; kingdom Metazoa; phylum Chordata; class Cladistia; order Polypteriformes; family Polypteridae; genus Polypterus; species Polypterus senegalus. Next base: position 104,482,771 of record NC_053159.1, on the reverse strand, counting down.
GACATTCTTAAGTCCTCAGTTTGACATTGCTATTTCCGAGGATGGGCAGAGCCACCAGCCTCTGCCTCCGCCTCCTCCTCCTTCCCTTCAAGCTGCCGCTATCCGACGCAGGGACGGACCTGGGGATTAGAAGGGGGTGTGAACCGAAGGGCCTCGGAAATTCTGCCGTTTTAAACATCACATCGTGGGCTATATATCCGCAGGAGAGCCACCTGCCAATGCAAACAACAGAAATAGATAGAAAATAACAGCTGGAGACAAACTCACCGTCTTGGAGTCGAGTTCGTGATGAGGCTGAGCGAGTACTTTATCTACACTGGCCGGGTCGGCAAAAGTGACAAAGCCGAAACCTCTGCAACACAACAAAGAAACAACACTGAGTGTGACAACCGAGCGAGGAAAGGACATGGGGGCGAATATGTAAATACAAGGTTCAAAACCAGTACAACAAGCCCCAGCGCGCTGTCAGTTCAACATGTCATTGCATTTTCACCTGTCAAACATGACTCGCGCGCTCCCTCCGCCCAAGTGGCCTAAGCACAAGACTGGGGTGCAGCGCGTCCCGCAGTAACATTCCAGTCAAGTGCGCATCTGCTCCGGGAAAAAGAATGCACTGGTTACATCAGATCTTGCTTTGAACACAATCGGGCCAAAGTCAAACCCGATCACCCGTAAACAAATCGAAGGAAGAACAGAAAGACTTGAAACATATGTCTGCCTTTGCCGTCTATTATAAACAAGCTTCAACTTTAATCCCTTAATACCGGCATCCTTACCTGGAGCGTTTTGTGGTCGGGTCTCTCATCACCATGCATTCTCTAATTTCTCCGAATTTGCTAAAATAGTCTCTAAGGCTGTCTGTAAACAAAGCGAGAAAGCGGAAGACGGTGAAAATTGAGCAAATAGGCACTGGAGTTGTAATGTTTCATTTGAAAGAACCCGCGATGCTCACAGGGGTCGAATAGAGGACTTTAAATGACTGAATCAAAATAACCTTGCGCGCACACACACGCTCTTATACACACACACACACACATACACACACAAAACACCGCACTCGACCATAACTGAGAACGACCCCCGATACCAGGCAAATTTTAACTCAAAAACAAAGAGAATCAAAGGAGTGAGAAGCACTCTCTTACCTGGTGAGGTCTGCCAGCTCAGGCCGCCGATAAACATTTTACTAGAAGGAGAAAACATAGAAGTGAGACCAGATGTCAGATCGGCCATTTTGACGTGTAACTACTTACAAAAGCTAAAGGAACAGAGGAGCGAGAGAGCGAGCGAGATCTATTGCTACCCTAGCTAGAAAGCAAGCTGCTGGACGGGGAGGCCCCTTCCCACTAACGAAATCAAACAGGGGGGAAACTTAAACTGGTTCCGGGAAAGAGCATGCATGTCAAACTAACCCAGATTTAATTGCTGATGTATTTTAAATATCCATTTTTTTAAAGTGCGATCCTGCTGCTTACCCCGGGTCATGCTGAGAGTCGTTTGGGTTTCCAGAGGTGGCTTGGCTCCCGTCTCCCTCCATATCTAACACAACTATGGGCAGTTACTAACAAAAACACACACAGACAGAGCAAAGCTAAGCGAAGCCCCGCTAAGAGAATATTACTGAGCCGGGAACGCGATCGTCACACGTGGGCTCCGCTCAGCCTGGCTCCCTCCCCACCCCCTCGGTCCGCGTGGGCGGGGCCCAGTCGTCATCTGGCCAATCCTATTGACGTCATTTAGTAAATCACGCCCAAAATCTTAAGCCTCGCCCCTTGGCATGGGCAGTGATTGACTTGAGCGAGTTTTACTTCTTACGCGTCAGTGTCAGAGGCTTGTGCGATTATGTTCACTCTTAGTTTTTAAACCAAGCATGACTGTTTCGTTTACCGCTAGAGCAGCAATGTGCACATCACTCAGGCAATCAATGTTTCCTTAATGTATCGCCTTTCAAGTATTTTACTTATGTTATAGGTGTTTACTTATTTATCCATCCATTTATTTCATGAACTATTTCAGTCCGCCGCAAGATCGCGACTCACCGGCGTCTACCCCGACAGCACTGGAAACAAAGCCGGATTCAGCCGTGGCTGGGACACCAGTCCCACACAGGGAACACTCAACGCACACACCCACACACGATCACAACGAGCTAATTGAGACACGCCAAATGACCTAACTCGCAAGTCTTTGAGACGTGGGTGGAAACCGGAGTGCTATATTTATTTAGCAGATGCTTTCATTCAAAGCTTCTAAAAAAATCATAGTTGCGTGAACACAAACGTGAGGGAACCAAACAAAATTTGCATGTGAAATGACTCCAAATTTTTATTTCAGCGTAATACAACTCAGGTTTTAAAGGACGCAACAAGGTATAAAAATATAAGAACATAATTTAATAATCAAAAGGAGAATCTGGGGTAGAGAAATACGCAGCCGACAAATTCTAACGAATGATTTACTCAAAGTGGCAAGGATAAGGTAATGAAGAAACATAACCTACTTTGACATGGGTAAAGAGTGTTCCAGGTTTTATATTATTGATATTTTTACATCATATTTATCACACATTGTACACATGGAAGATACATACCTCCTTTTTCAAACTGAAATAACATGTAATATACAGAATATTTCATTTTGATATATTCAAACTATACTAACGTTTTGTACATTTTCATCATTTAAGGTTTTTCAAACGCTATTCTTTTAAACTGAAGTTTTAGCCCTTTATTCATAGACTAGGTAGACATTTCCCAAACTCGCTTTTTCCATTACCGGATCTCTGAGAGCCACCACATGTCTCAGCACAATTTGGAACAGTGCAGGAAAACAATATGCAAAACCAGGCACACACACCCTGCATACGGAGACTTCTCTTTATATAGACGATTCTTACTTTTAATCTATTTAAATATGAATTCCGAAAGGTTGAGACCTCTGGGTTCTATTTCCTGCACACTTGTTTTTAAAATTTACCTTTGTCCGTGTGGTACTTTGGTTTCCTCAAATATCACATGCAAGACATTCATGTTCGGTTTAATTAGTTACTCGGCATTGTCCTAATATGAGTGAGTGGAGTCTAAGCAATAAAGTGGATTGTGTCCTTGACTCTTCGTCATTCATCTGTCCATTACCAAGCCCTGTAAGGCACGGCCCATGGCTACATCACCAAGTGCAAGGTAGGGACCAACACTTGTATCTCTCCCCAATGAATTTGGTAATCTTAGCATGTTTTATTTGGGATCATTTTAGAGTTAAAATTATTTTTTGCTGATATAATAAATATTCTCATTCGCTTTCATTTTCAGAAAAACACTTTTACAAATACTGTATATAGCACATATTTGAGATATAGAAATTTTCAGAATCAAAGGTAATTTAAATAAATATTTTTGTGGTGAAAATAAATCATACATAAAATAATTCACATTTTTAACAGAATAACATCACATTTCTTTTGCTTAATTTTGTAAAAAAGTAAAAAAAAAAACAAACTTGCATGATCATTAGTACAGTAGCTGTTGTTAGAAAGAAATTGAAATATTTATCACTTGCTAGCCATCTACAGAAAACAAAAAGAACGGTGCTGAATCCTACCTGTGAATAATTGAAAAGGTGGGTGGCTGGCTTGCATTAAGAGGCTTTTTGGTCCAATAGTGACCCTGCAGTGCATATTTTAGCTAAGCCTCAGAGTATAACCTTCACAAATCACTTAACCGTTTGCTGTTAACATCAGAAGATGGCACATGCAGTAGTGTGTTGGGTAAACAACTAAAGACCAGGAGAGTTTCATGGCAAGTTCTAGTACTGTCTCTCACTTACTGTATAATATGCCCAAAAACACTTACCGAGCGGAGAAGGCTTTATGGGCCAGTGGCTTAAAGGACTGACAGTAGGATGTTTTCACATCAAATCACAGGTCAATGCTGAGCCACACCATTATGCTCCGAGGCAAAAAAGGTAGGTGATGTCAGTTTTTGACTGAATGGATGATATTAGTCTTTTTAAAGTTCTGCCCATATATGAAACACACACGATGGAGATGCTGTAGCACTGACCCAAAGCAGGTACTGGGTCACAGGTCAGAGTTCTGCCATTTGATACAGAATTCATTCTCTGCATGATTCGATTTGTTAACCATAACAGCAGTCATCATTTAAAGTCACAAGAATACTTACCATTTGCATGAAAGATGTATGTGTCTGCTGTAATCTTATACTCTTTCAGAAATTCTTCCATCACACCTTCTCAGCCAGTATGAATGTTATCCACCAACCGTTCTATCTGTAAATATCAATAACAATTTTAATAAGATTTATGTGGGATAAGAATGCTTTTGATATGCAAGAGTCACCTCAAAAGCAATTACTCCTGACCCAGTTCTAAACATAAATGAGGTACCTGTGTTAGTCTTCAGATGATGAATTGCAAAAGTGAATTATTTTCTTGGATTTAAAAAAATAAGGTATATGTTTCATTTCAAGACCAGCTACAACTTTGATTCCTCAGGTTTTATTTTTTATTTATTCTGACTAGGTTCCCTGATTTATCCAACCCCCCACCCCCACCCCAAATGTTCAAAACAGACGAAAAAAAATCAAGGTTTTTATTTTGACAGAAGTAGAAGTTTTGCACTTTGAGTATCATCCATAATGAATAAATAGGTGATGCTTGAGTGATCATGTTATGCATATCAAAAAAAGAAAAAAAAATCTCAGAATTGCCTTCTTCTATGGTCAAGGGAATGTTATAAAAATAATTGGATCATTAATCAAAAAATATTGCACAAAGACTTAAGTTTCTTGTTCAGTTTTAGAGTTTGGGAACATTGTATTTCTAACACATATATTTTATATCTCTTTTAATTAATACCATATATTGGAAGAATTAACTTGTATTTTTCAAGCATTTTCCAATTAATTCTTATAGTGTACCCACATTGGATATTTCTTTCAGAATGGAACCAGCTTTTGTATATTCTTCTTCTTCTTTTCGCTGCTCCTGTTAGGTGTTGCCACAGCGGATCATCATTTTCCATTAGCTTTTGTACATTAATACATTACCTATTTCTATGATAAGATTTTTGTAGTCAATTTTGCAGTAGTTTTCACATTCCAAACATGTAAAGAAATAGTCTCAAACATCTAATGCATATTGTACATATTGTCCTTTCATTTATTCTTAATCCATTTTTTGATGATGAGTGTATCAAGAGGAAGACAAGAACCTACACTAGATGGAACACTAGACCTTCACTGGACATCCTACCAATACATTTTGAAGCACTGATTGTCTATGGCAGGGGTGTTGAACTCCAGGCCTGGGGCCTCATGCATAACGCCGTGCGTAGAATTTGCACTATAACATGATGTAAGCACAAAAGCCGAAATGTGCTTACACACAGAAAAATCCAGATGCAGGAATCTGTGCGTTCGCCAACTTCCACATTCTTCCGCTACATAAATCCCGGTCAGCGTGAAAAGTAACGCTCGTGCACACGCCTGCTGTCCCGCCCCATCTCCTCCCAGAATTACACCTCTTTGAATATGCAAATCAATATAAATAGCCCTTAAGCTCAGCATTCTGTGAAAAGACAATGAGAAAAGCAAGAGGGAAAATGGAAGAATTTCAGCAAATACCAAGTGGATGCAAGGAAAAACTTACTATTTGTTGGTTTAAACCGTGGTATAAACAACAAAAGGAAGTTGATCGAGTGACATAACGTGTTGGAGAAACTCGAAAGCTCAACTTCACAAAGTCACACAGTGCCTGAAATAAAAAAGTTGTCAGATATCAAAGTCGCTGTGAAAAGGCGAATCGTAGCCCACCATCTGAGTGTCATATGAAAGCTTATTAGGGTACAGAGAATAAAAAGGCACACAGTGGGGAAAAAGCACGAAATGTCAACTTCAATCTCGAAATTTCCACTTTAATCACATATTTTATTATGTCACTAAGGTAGAACATCATAAACTTCATCTTAAAATTGTTTAATTAACCAGTTTCTCAAATCACATAGTAATTAAAGTAGCAAGTGAAATGCTTTGTTTTGTACGTGTTCTTCTACAGTATGTACTCTATGTGTGTGAATCACTACATGCTTCTTAAACCGGTTTTCTCTTCCTCCGACAGGACACAGAATCCATTACATTCATGATATTACAGCTCTCTGAATAACTAAAATACTGAGATGTACACGTGATATCATTTTCATGATGATAGGAGTTAAAGCACGTTATTAAACATGGGAACACAGTGGTGCATTGATTGTGCACAACCTTCGATGAAATAATTTATTGCAGCAGTACTCAGGGGCGACTCTAGGCTTGTGGCGGCCTTGGGCAGAGAATGAATCGGTGGCCCCTTCGTCTGCCACGTCCGTTGCAGACACTGTATAGCCGCCTCGTGCTCATGACACAAGCGTTTAACTTTTGCCAAAATTTGCCGCTGCGTTTTTAGCTGTGTTGTTATTTTCTCTTTCTGTTTTATATTCAATATATATTGGTGTGGCAGCCCCTGGGATTTGGCGGCCCTGTGCAGGTGCACAGTTTGCACATGCCTAAGGCTGCCCCTGCAGTACTGTCTCTTTCAAACGTACCAACCTCCAATTCCTGTCCTTCCTTTTCTTTCTCCAAGTAACCGATCACCACACAATCAGCTCTGTAATGGACGTTAAGCCATCTGTAAGCTTATAATGCAGATTCTTCAAAACTTTTAAGGAACATTGAAATATCTTCGTAGTACATGTTTAATTATTCTGTCCTTCACGCCAGTCCCAGTGAATCATACAGTGCGAGGCAGGAACACTCCGTGAGCGGAGTGCCAGATCCTTGCTAGCGTAGCAACACCGTGTCCTTTAATTATTAACAATATAGATTATTTAAATAAAGTTAAAGTTTTATCTGTATAATATAATAAACATATTTTGCTGCATTTCATCTTAAAAATGATATCGTCATCATATGTGAATACGCGCTTTATAAAGTGGCTCAGGTTATGCAATATTATAACTGTTTCACAAGTTTACAGTGAGGTGATTGTATTCATAAGTACAGATAGTTCTAAAAGGAGCAGTTGATGGACTGATTGAGTGCGTTTAGAGCTCTTGGGATGAAACTCTTTCTGAACCATGAGGTCCGTACAAGAAAGTTTTGAAGCGTTTGTTGTATGAGAGCAGTTCAAATAGGAAGCATGGCTGAGGCAGCGTGTGCTTGATGCTGTATACTGATAATTCTCTTTCCGATCAGCTTCTCCGAGTGGTGCAGTGAGAGTAATATGGAAAAAGATGATCCACTGTGGCAACCTCTAACAGGAGCAGCTGAAAGAAGAAGAAGGTGCAGTGAGAGTAACAACGCTAAAGCAGCTATGGTATTTAGAATAGTTTGACTATTCCGTGGACCATTATATTGTTACCAGTTAATTACAATCAGATGCATTAAACTAATAAACAATATGCAGTTAATTTCAGTGTATTTATAAAACCATGTCAGTAAAAGAAAGGATAACCACACAGGAACAGTAGCACTGCTTTGACGCTGGGTGCCGCCAGTCTGCAAAACCGAGCGGAGAACTTGCATATGACAGGGTATGAGGTACCGTGGATATGTGTGTGGCTTTACGTCAAGCTTAGGTTTTGTACATCGCAATTTGAACGTGGAAATGTTCTTACGCAACATTTCTGTGTGTATGCTTGGAGTGAAATTGATTAGAGTTTGAAATCCCAGCTTAGCTGGTAATCTGTTGGCTCGTTTCACATCTCATTTCTGTTTGGCTTTTATTTAATAAAGAAATGAATAAATTCAGAGGATTGAATCCTTAAAAACAAGGAAATTAAAAAAAGGGAAAAGAAGTTAATTATCAATGAAAACTGGTCACTGATTAGGAAAAGAGTTAGAATGAAAACCTGCAGCCAGTGGTCCTCCAGGACTGGAGTTGGACACCCTTGGTCTATGGGATGTGTCAGAGTATCGGAGTACCTGGAGAAAGTCCAAAAGGGGCTTGTGAATAAGGAAACTCAACACTATCTACTGGATGAATGGCCTAGGAGCTGTGGGAGGGCACACTGATCACTCCACTAGAGTGTCATGCTTTATATATATTTGTAGCAAAGCTACATAACGTGCCAAGCAGGTTGGCTTTCTAGACTGGCCTTCACTGTATAAAGTGGCTGGGAGGGCATCTAAGGAATATCCCTTCAGACACTTTTGTGGATGACCAAGTGCTGGGAGGACCCTGCCCGGTAAGTATTCCAGCTGCCAGTTGCCGGTGTCATGTTGCTATAACAACTAAGCAGGGAAAGGATGTTTCGGCGGGAAACTTTTGTTTTTAAGGGTAATGGCAGATCGAGGAGGAGGGATTAAAAGAAAAAGGCAGAAGGCAAGGATGTGACTATCAACGCTTAAAAGAATCTTCAGGATCAGACTTCACCCAGGGACATCTGGTATTTGTGGGTGGTCACCCCAAAGTTGAAACAATGAGACAAATCCCCAAGAAGAGGCCAGGGGTTGAGGTTCGCCCGGGTGTTCCCATTTGGTGAGTCGGACTCGTGATTAAGTCTCTTCGGGAAGCTGTTTTCACCCGAGGACTGTTTTTTTTCGACTCCATCCTACAGTAGAAACTGTACTGCAGGTTTCTTCACCATGTCATAGACAACGTTAAATCTTTCTTTTATTTTTTTGAGATCTTCTTTTTCTTTTCAAACCGGGGATTAAGATTTGGCTGCTGGGGAGGGCGTGCTGGGGAAAAGGGTTCACAAATGAGCATTGTTTAATTGGATTACAATACACTTAACCAGTCCAACTTCCTTCTGATTTTTGCCAGTTATTAAGGGCATGTATAGGACAGAAGAAGGGCCAAGGACCGAATATGTTAATGCTATTTTATCCTTCAAATATCATCCACTTCCCTCTCAGGTGGTGAAGTGTAGTAATCGCGTCCTGTATCGGGCGATTGTTACACATTGATATTATATACCTGTCTCAGATTAACTATCTAACTCACTTTGACAGAGGGACAATTCATTAAAATGAACGTTCCATTTTTTTCCTTTTGAAAAACACAGATTTGTCATGCAGCATTTTCTTCTTACATTGTTATTATGTTACTTTTGTGTCACAAATCACATTGGCTGAACGGAGGTCGACTAGAATGTAACAACCAGTGTTTGTAAATAAAGGCTATTTTTGCACATTTCAAGGCAAATTATGCTTGCAATTATTATTTTGTTCAGTAATAGCTTCTACAAAAAGAACCAAATCAAGAAAACAATCTCTCTTTGTGCTCCAGTGCTCTCACTGGGGAAAAAGCTTAAAACAGCAGTGCTGTGTTTAATGTTAAAATGTTGAAAGTAGTTCACAGATTAATGTTGCTCATGACTGCACACATTCACACACACTTTCTTTTCTCTGCTTATCTCTAACATAGGTTACGCCCTCCTGCTCCTCCAGCTGAGCCCCTACCAAACTATTTACCAGGATCAGTATGCTTCAGCAGGAGACACCTTTTCACCATTTGTAAGGTGACTGAAGTTCAAATGCTGTCAAATGCCGGGGGCCTGGTCTGTGCTGACCCATTTGCTGCTTCCCATACTTACACATATAAAACAAATGGGGGACATAAAAGACTCTTGCAAGTATTCTTCCCCCAGTTCTTGTAATGTACTGACTATGTGCTTGACATACCAATCCATCCATTTATATATTACACACGCAAATGCATTACTGAGTGTGCTTTCTAGGAAAAAACATATATCGCTAAGTGCAGTCAGCCAAACTAGAAAAACCTAAGAACTGAAAATGACAGCAGGTCTGGGAAAAGCTCACTTCAGTACTGGAGGCTGCAGCATTTAGGACTTCATACAGGCGGAAATATTTCTTACCATGTCTCATATTAAACAAAATGTTCTTGTTAATTTCCTAGTTTAGCAAGCAGTGTAAATAAGTCAGTGAGGCGAGATTGCGTTTGATTTGGACATTTGCAAAGGAGAGATGCTGAGTATATTAGAGGAAAAGAGGTTAAGAGGTAAGAGGAAAAGAGGAAGGCCTAAGAGAAGGTTTATGGATGTGGTGTGAGAGGACATGCAGGTGATGGTGTAAAAGAGCAAGATGCAGAGGACAGGATGATATGGAAAAAGATGATCTGCTGTGGCAACCCCTAACAGGAGCAGTCGAAAGAAGAAGAAAAAGCAAGCAGTGTAAATGATGAGTAACTTAATTTTCAAACCATTCTACACATCATTTGTCTTTTTGGAAACTTGCAGGTTTCCATCAGAAGGATCCAATGGTCCATATGTCACACTATTGGGTGGAACTTCATCTCACAACAGGACAATTACATACCTCCAAGCAACACCTTCAGGGTGTTGTTGGATCCTAGAATATCTTTCCAGTAAGACAAATACATTCTCAGAAAAACCTCATGTGAAAGCTGAGGATGCTGTTATACTCCGCATCTGACAATCCACTCTACCATGTGCAGTCTCCACAGTCACACACATCCATTCTTTCACTGACTCCATTCTTAGGGCTACACAAGGGTGCGTTTGCTCTGGAATGTTCAGTAAGCAAGAAACCCTACCACAATTTATAATACAACTACCCTTAGAACCAACATTGAACCCTCACTATATTAAATAAATAAATAAATGCACGTCCAGCAATTCACAAAGCTTGACACATTTTTTGATTATAACGGGCCTTGTTTCTTTAGTATATAGCCCTCTATGAAAAAACATTTTCATAAATTCTTCCAGATATGGTGCTCCAAAGTTTGGTCACATTTATTTTAGTCAGTCAGTCATTTTCTAACCTACTTAGTCCTGAACAGGGTTGCAGGGGGTTGCTGGCAACTGTCCCAGCTAGCATCGGGCTCAAGGCAGAAACAAACCCTGAACAGGGCGCAAGTCCATCGCAGGATGAACACACATACAGACACACACTAGGATATCGCCAATTCACCTAACCTGCATGTCTTTAAACTCTGAGATGAAAGTCATGCAGACACAAGAGGAACATGCAAACTCCACACAGGGAAGGTCCCAGGACAAGAACCCCAGTCTCCTTACTGTGAGGCAGTAGTGTTACCATTGCACTGTCCTTCATTTTATTTAGCAAAAGTTAAAAATAGCTTAAAAGCAAAGCCAAAATGTAAAAATTTTAGTAACTATTAAAAATCAAAAGGCAAACGTGTAGGTAAAGAGATTAATTTGGGTAAACATCATTAAACCACAAAATGTGAAATTTGAGTACAAGTGCACATTTTATAAAACAGACTAAATTAATTATTTTAAAAAATCTCCATTTACAAGTTTCCATTGTAATTTTTCAGATAAGAAAGCAACAGACCAAACATGGACATCCCTGTCCCAGCATACTCTTCCCAAAAACAAATTCTCTCCAAACATTTCTTATGTCGTAAAAGTAGTTTAATTCACTTAAGATCTGAGCCTTCAGCTGCTGCCACTGAGTTGTGCTCAACACAAATTATCCTGCAGTGGATTGGTTGCTCTACTCCTCACCATGTCACACAGGTTAGGTCAGCCACACTCTTTATGTCTACTGCCATCACCTCATTAGAACACTCTAGACGAGAACAGGCCATTCAGCCCAACACAGCTTGCCAGTCCTATCCACTTAATTCTTCTAAAATAACATTAAGTCGAGTTTTCAAAGTCCCTAAAGTCATGCTGTCTACCACACTACTTGGTAACTTATTCCATGTGTCCGTGGTTCTCTGTGTAAAGAAAAACTTCCTAATGTTTGTACGAAATTTACCCTTAACAACTTTCCAACTGTGTCCTTGTGTTCTTGATGAACTCATTTTAAAATAAGAGTCTTCATCCACTGTACTAATTCCCTTGATAATTGTAAACACTTTAATCATGTCTCCTTTTAATCTTCTTTTGCTTAGACTGAGAACGCTTCACTCTTTTAGTCTTTTCTCATAATTCATCCCCTGTAGCCCTGGAATCAGCTTAGTCGATCTTCCCCAGACTTTTCTCTGCACTACTACAGTATGTCCTTTTAGTAGCCTGGAGACCAAAGCTACACTCAGTACTCCAGATAAGGTCTCACCAGCAAGTTATAAAGCTTCAGCATAACCTCCTTGGACTTGTAAATAAGTGGACCTCCTTCCATTTATTACTCATATCTCATCAGTGTGAGGCCAGAGAACAGCTGGCCAGCATGTTTGGTGTCTTGAAAGTCTTTTCCATCTTTACCATATTGTTTTAGAATTATTTAGCACACTGCTACATTGTGACTATTATCATGCATGCACATCTGTGGACCATTCTCTAGGCTCATCACAGGTATGTAATACCACTTTGGGTCAAGAGAGGGCACTGGCGCTAACATTTTCCTCTCCTGTTCCCCTTGCAGCACAGAGAAGACGCCCAGTGAGTGTAATGGACTCCGCCCCTTCAGGTCCCCAAGCTATAAATTCTGCTGCTGACAGGAGAGAGTGTTCAGACTTGCACCGAACCCAAGACCGGATGGAGTTACGTTCTGAGAATGTTTGTCATTACCTAGCCTGACAGCAATATATTGTAGAAGCTTTCTGTTGGCATGCATAGCAGACCTAATTTTTGTGGGAATTAAACAGGGATGACCAGTTAGGCACCCCAGCAGTTTCCAGTTTCTTCACTCAGCCACAATATGTTACCAAGACAATATCTTAATTCATTAAATTTATGACATTTATTTTAAATCAGATAGGGTACTTTTTTGCTTAAATTTGCTCTTTATGTGTTTCTTTTAAATACCCAAGCATTCATGTATCAATTTTGCCTGCTATTTCATGTCATTACCTGTTAAATCTCCATGAAAAATAAAGTGAAAAATATTCCCAAAGATATCATTTTTATTGCTCATTCCTTCTGTACCAAGCCTTTAGTCATCAATACTTTTAAATCCTGTAGCAAAATTAAGAAAGGGAGAAAGATGCATATATTTTTAATGTGTAATAATCTGTTCGCCCCTCTGTAGCTGTCACAATGTGCAGAACACACAGTATCTAATGAAGCACGCTACATGTGCAATGGCTTTAATTAAAATGATTGACTTTATATGAGCTGGGACGTTAGACAGACCTTTCTTCGCATATAATTGTGAATATTAATACTATGAGCTGTTACACAAGAAAAGATTTCTAATAATTTTGTTTAAAAAATACAATCAGGTTGTGCTACTTCTTGATGTATAATTTGTTGGTCTGTTACAGGGGATTATTTTGTTATGTATAAGGTGGGGTAAGTATGTATCTAACAGGAGGCTGACCCTTAGAAGGTTGTGTCTGTGTCTGCAGCATATTGTCCAGTAAATGTCTGTGTCATGTTACCTTTCTTTTCAGGGAGTTTTGGCAAGCTAGCTAGTACACACTAGGCACTCTTTTCCTATGAAGTTTGCTGCAAATATGCCAGTGAGAAAGGCAGTTGGGTGAAGGCCAGACGGCCACCCCCAGCAGCCCTGCACTTTTGGTCATAATACACTGAAAGTGGATACCCCTCTTTGAATCTTAGGTAGGGGTCAATGGGTTAAGGCAGCAATCTGTCAGCGCAGGGTGGAAAATTCAGCACTGTGAACTCTGTGTTTCTAAAATGCAAAGCCATTATATCGAAGTATTAGTTTTCATATTTAGTTTAAAATGCTTAAACCAGCGCAGTAGAATTCAGAATTGTGCTGGGCTGGAGCCTGGCCTGACAGCACTGGGTATAAAGCAGAAAACAACTCACCCACCACAGCACCGATTTAGAATTGCCCATGGACCTAAGCAACATGTCATAAGGAAAAGACTGCCTGGAGAAACACAGGGAGAACATGCATACTCCACACATTCAGAAACTAGGCACAGGGTTCAACCCAGGAGATCAAGGAGACAGTAGATGTGAACATTCATTTTCATCTATCCATCCATCCATCCATTATTCAGCCTGCTATATCCTAACTACAGGGTCACGGGGATCTGCTGGAGCCAATCCCAGCCAACACAGGGCACAAGGCAGGAGACAAACCCTGGGCAGGGTGCCAGCCCACCACAGTTCATTTTCATCAAAGTGTTAATAATGAAATGATAAAATTGGATTAAAAAGCATACACTCCAAATCAGTGTTTACCATAAATAGCCTGATGAAGAAATTAACACAAATTTTCACTGATTGTATTGATGAACTAAAACCATTTCAGAAGCAGTGAACCAGAATTAGAATAACTGTAAAAGTAGTAAAGTATTCAAATAATTCCAAAAGGGAAACAATTATGACTGAATATTTGCATGAAAGATATACACACCTGTGATGGCCTGTGATGGACTGGCACCCTGTCCAGGGTTTGTTCTTGTTTTGCATCCTTTGCTAGGTGGGATAGGCTTCAGCAGACCCCACGACCCTGTTCAGTGCTAAGCAGGTTAGAAAATAACCGACTGGTTGATAAACACACCTACAAACTGCAGGACATTCTTTTTTCAAACATAAAATATTTTGAATATGTAAAACCTGGAATTTAGTTTTACACATTAGTTCATAAAGCTCATTTCCTAAATTCCAGTTTATCCTGTACATTCTCTCAAGATAACTGAACGTAGCAGATGTTAATCGTTTTCTGCTGGTACATCTTCTGAATATATACGTTGTCCCACATGTGCATCAGTGGATCATCCTCCAGGCCCATCTGACGTTTGTACTACCACCCCAGGTTAAGAGGGGGTGCTGCTCCTAACCTTATCCTCTTCAGTTCCCTCCACAGTGCTGAGTAGACAACTAGTGAGGACTTTGACTCCGCCCCCAAGCTATTATATCCCACAGTCCCCAGAAGGAGGCGTCACTCAATACAAGAGCACACCGCTGTATGGAACTCCTAACCCAGTGAGTAAACCAGGCATCTCAAAGCCAAGAGCGGTTCCCAACCGTAAGGAAACCCTTTGTTTAGTTTGTTTCTAGCGCCATTGTGCACGTTTTGTTTTCTGTGTTCATTTGATTAAATGGCGACAACTGGGTTGGCGCCTCAACATTACTACTTGTGGATCTGCAATCCTTCCATTGACCACAATGCCCATTTATCATTTCTAATTTCACCAGTCTGTGCCTTTTTATATTTTGAAGGATACTGACAAATACAGTTAATTGATAACCTAAACAAAGACTTAGGTATAAGTGAAGCAACTCTCCAAGCATTCTTTGAAATGCCTAGGGGGTGTCTGAAAGAAAGCTGATCTCATAATTTTCCAATGGTTGTTTAGGAACAGAATGCATGATTTCACATTTTGCTAATGACGTACGTACTTAATGCACTGAATAATAGCTATTTTAAATGTTGTAAATTGACTGTAGCAATATGAAATGTCAAGGTACCAACAGAATACGGATGTGTGCATTTCTTGGAGGGATGGACAAGGCTAAAGTCTTCAGCTGCTTTAAATGTGCCATGCAACCAACTATCAGGACACCAAGCAGTGTCTCAGGAACTACAAACCTGGTTTTACAACTGCCAGTGACTTAAGGTATATTGGCCACAAACGTTTGGGGAGTCAGGTGACAACACCCTCTTAATTAAAGTCCAAAAAGTGACCAAAAAAGGCAAAATAAATAGCACAGGAGGGAACGAAAACCACAGCCACAGCTGTAGAAATAAAGATGAAGGGTCCTAGAGATCAGGATGGTCTTCAAGTCCAGACTGAACAAGGACTTCCATGGCATTTCTCCTTTTTACATTGGCTGACAGGACGAGGTGGAAGTGGAAGTGACATCAGTGCTCCTCTGGTCTAAAAGCCTTTTCAGATTGTGGATGAGGAAAGAGAAAGTATTAGCGATGGTGCTGGTGCTGGTCGGGTCAGGGGGGATATTGCTTACCTTTTCAGAGCAAACAAGCAGTCATGCATGACTCTATCTATATGCTAGCTGTGCTACCTATCTAATACAGGTTGAAATTTAAGTAATTAGTAAGCCGAGCTCAGTGTTAACATTTCCAGTGCAATGGAGATCTCTGTTATATGCCATTTGGTATGTGATTCATAAAAGCAGTGTCAGGGTCTCTGAGGTGCCATCTGTTGGAATGACAAATGCAATACATTGTATTACTAAAAATGTTTAAGTAAATGAGACATAGTTACCAGATGGACACACAAACAGACACACAGGCACCAATATTTTATTACTTTGGATATGCCAACAATATTCATCCAATGGCAGTTTGTTTAGCCACAAACAGAGCACAGATAAAAAAGAGATAAGAGAGGAGCAAATGGTCCATGGTCAGCTAAATACCAGATTAATACAACAGTATTGCTGAAATAGGACAATTAGAATTTATTGAATGTGATCATAGGTAGGGGGCGGCACAGTGGGTAGCACTGCTGCCTCGCATTTAGGAGACCCGGGTTTGCTTCCTGGGTCCTCCCTGTGTGGAGTTTGCATGTTCTCCCTGTGTCTGCGTGGATTTCCTCCCATGTGTGTGCCCTGCGGTGGGCTGGCGTCCTGCCTGGGGTTTGTTTCCTGCCTTGTGCCCTGTGTTGGCTGGAATTGGCTCCAGCAGACCCTCATGACCCTGTAGTTGGGATATAGAGGGTTGGATAATAGATGGATCATAGGTAGGATATGGCAGTCAATGGAGGGACTGAATTTCATTCATCATTGAAAAACAGATCCAAATGATCTATCTGATCTAATTGATCCTAACTTTAAGGAGCAGGACATGGTTACAAATCGATGAATCCATAGATCCAAACAGCAGCAACGTGTCAAAAAGCTGTAAGCTCGAGGTGGTGATGTAATGGTATGAGGTGAGCTTGAGGGATTTCCACCACGTCCCATCATATTAGTTGAGCTATGTTTGAATGCCACAGAATGTCTGAACATTTTTGCCAATGAATTGCAACAAATTCTTGGAAGCAATATAACTGCCTGTGAGTGGGTTTTTTTCCCAGCATAACACTATATGCTAACTCTGGCAAAATGACAGTAAGCTCTCCATTCACCGGATATCAGTCAGTATGAGCCTCTATGAGGTGAGAATGAGCTGTCCAGAGGACTAATCCAGACCAACCAATGGGCCAGGATCCCTTTGCCTTATCTTCAACACTTTGTTGAGTTTATGACCTGACACACTCAGGCTACTTGGAGGACAGACATGTGAAAAACTAGATATTTGGTAGAAGCTCCTAATCAAGCTGGCACTTGGAGTACATAGCTGCTCGCTCCTCTTGCCAGTGGTTTGGGCTGCTTGTACATTCTCTGGTATTATGGGGCCAGGTGTGTTTTTCTTTTGTCCTGAAAACATTTTTGGCCAAGGAGATCCTGACATTTCTATGTAAATTTTCTTTGTCTTCCACCCTATTGCTAAGTGGTCACAGAAACATTAGATCAGGGGACTGCAACTCCGGTCCTGAAGAGCTACTGTGGCTGCAGGTTTTCATTCTAACCATTTTCTTAATTAGTGGGCAGATTTTGCTGCAAATTAACGCTTTGCCTTCATTTTAATTGATGCACAACTTGATGCACACAAGACCCAGGCCCCTTAATTATTTCTTGTTTTCCTTAATTAGCAACCAAACAACATTAAGACACAAAATGAACCAACACATAAACAACAACCTGCGTCCACCACACAATAACTGAAAATAAAGAAAGGTGATGGCCTCAGTAATGTTGATCTGCTCAGGTCCACAAAACATTTTGACAACACTCTTAAAAAAGAAAATCAACAGTTTTGGAAATGTCTGCCATGGCAGAATGAGCACCATGGAAATAAATAATCGGTTTAATTAGCAATGAGAATTGGCTTCAAGTTAAGAAACTGAATCAAGTGAAGTTGGTTGGAGTTTGAGACCCCAACTTAGTTGGTCATCTGTTGGTTCACTTCACATCAAATTTATGTTTAGGTGCCGTTTAAGGAAAAAAGAATCAATTCAGCAGTCAGAATCTCAAGAAAAGTCAGTTAAAATAAAGGGAAATACATGTAAAATCCTGTTACAATGAATATCTTTACAGTGAAATTTTCATTACAACAAAGTATTTTTATGGTCCTGTCCCGACAGTTTCTCCATATGACACAAGTCAATAAAAATCTTGTTACTACAAAGTACATTCAACAGATACTTTAATTACAACAAAGTGCACAAAAGACCTTGAAATGCCTGAATGAATCATCCACAGAGCAGCTAGTTCTGTGGCCGCAGCTCAGTTGTGCACAACGATCCCCAAACAGAAACATTGTAATTTTTTTTCTTTCTTCGAACTTTCCTCGTACTGTTTTTTTTTGCCTTTTTGTTTCTTGCACTTTTCAGTGGTACCTTTTGCTTATTTTTCGTCAACATTTGAAAAACATTCATTGGAATTTAACTCATTGTCACCGTCCTATAGAAATGGCAGACACAAAAAAACAATAACAGTTCATATTAGAAAAAAAAAACTTTATATTTTTGCAGCTCTCGATTGCAGCAAAAAGAAAAAAGACGTTGCCAGTGAATTCAGAATTTCGACATCGATGCTGTCAACTTTCTTGAAAGACCAAGCAAAAAAAGAAGAAAAACCTTGGGCTGCAAACGTATGTGAACTGCTGCATTTCAAGATGTCGAAAAAGAAGTTTTTATGAGGTTCAGTGATGCTTGTTCAAGAAACATTCCTATTAATGCGACATTCATTCAAGAAAATGAGAGGTTTGTAAACGCTCTTGGGACCTCCCCCAACTAGATAGCACACCAAAGAGCATCCAGAAGTCCGATCTCCTTGTCTATGGAAGACTGTTTATCTGCTGCTGGGGCAACAGCAGGCTCAAAGCTATGCTGCGTCTCTCCGCCAAAGCAAACAGAAAAGATATGGATGGGTGATGCAAGGAACATTGTAAGTGCAGTTAAGAGGATTACTTGATCACTGATCTGGCCACGACCCTGCCTGACTGCTGTGTCTCAGTATAGCAGAGTAGCAGATTACGCTACAATAAATAAGTGTGCCATTCCTGTTTCAAGCTGAATAAAACTGGTTTTGCTAAATTACTGAGACTCAGCCTCATGTTTTAGGGTGCAAGACAGGGACTTATAGTGTGACCACAATCTTTTATGATTTGCTTCTGTGTCGCTTCATTGCAGTGCTATGAGCCTGTTTTTGCCTTGCCCCAGCAACGGACAAACAATCTTCCACAGACGCTGCAACCGCACTTCGGGATGCACTTCAGTGTTTTGTTCTCATTAGGTTGGGGGGTGGGATCTCAAAAGAGTTCAGAAACCTTACAATATGAAGAAGGATGATTCAGCTCCTCATTGATAACTGTGCTGCCCACAATATGCTTCCATATTTAGATAATGTTTGTGTTGAATCCCTCCCGCCCAATTGCACAGCAGTGCTTCAGCCATTGAGTTTGGGCATCATTCACACCCTGAAAGTGTATTATCGCAAGGAAATGCTGAGAAAAATTCTCGTCAGCATAACTTGTAGGTAGGAGGAGATTAAAATTAATGCCAAAGAAGCTATTGAAATGACTGCAAACACCTTGGGCGCAAGTTGAAGAAAGCACTATAGTAACAAATACAGAATCTCATTACAACGAAATTTTCATTACAATGAAATATTTTTTAGGTCCCTGGGAGTTCGTTCTAATGGAATTTTACCTGTAGTTAATTAGCAGAAAAAAGTGGTCACTAATTAAGAAAAGAGTTAGAATGAAAACTGGAGTTGGAGACCCCTGCTTTAGATTCTTGATCTAGCTTACCATCTGGTCTGCAGCTTTAATGTTCTGTTCTCAGTTAAGCAATTCTTCAGTCTAAAGCAACTAAGTATGTTCAGTTATGAAGTTTGAGATATTTGTTAGACATGACATTCCACCCAGGGTTGGTTCCTGCCGTGCACCTGAAGCTGTTAAGATATGACCACGAATTGGGTTAAAAAGTCTAAAAAATGGACGGATAGATATTTAATAATGTTAATGTTTATACTTTTACATAAAGTCCTGTTATTTTACTGCTTAAAAATGAAAAGTTTCAGTTTTTCCACCGAAAATCTCCACAGTAAGTTATTAAAGAGACCTGTTAGGCAGACGTCTGGCCACTGTGGCCACAATGAATAAATGCAGAGCTTTACTGGACATTCCACTAGGAGGCTTTGAGTACATCGGGCTCTGCCGCCACCTGAAGTGCAGCGTACAGACTACGCAGAGTGGCCAGAGCTTAATTGCACATCTTTTAATTCACATATTGCAGAGTAATGCTGTTGTCAAGCTCATTTTCTAAATCACTGAAATGGGATCATTTCACATTTGCTCTCCTTACTCATAAGCTGAATAGCTCTCTTTAAAATGCAAATGTAGTTACTTACCATTAATAATATTAATGCCACCAGTAAGCGTAAGTTCTCTTCATTACCTCAGTAAAGTTAACAGGGCCCTCTAGCAGACATTTTTACATATTCAATTAGTAATCACAGACCAGCCACCTCTCTGTTTCTTGAATGGCCACCTACAGCTCGGCATGAGAGTACTTTACCCAATATAAATAGCCACAACTTAGTAAGCAACAAGTTACCGTGTAATTATTTAGTGCTTTAATTTCCATGTGTTTATATCTGGGCACAGGGTGCAGTATTTGTGATGCAAATCAGGTTCAGAGCTAAAGTGAAAGGTCAGGGAGGATGTGAATATTAAAAAGGCCTTTCTTGTGGGAGTTTTTTTCTCAAATAAATAACAAACACTATTTCCACTCTACCTGGCAGTTAAATAAAATTGAAAGACTCCTGTCTCCTGCATAATGAAAACCCAGACAGCATGCTGGACTTGTCCAAATGCAAAAAAGCAATGAGTCCGGCTTCACACTCGAGAGCCGGTTTCTATCCATCTATTTTGGTCTTACATTGGAGGGTTTATGCTGAGGCTGCTCGTTGAATGCAGTCCCCTAATTCAATTCATTCATCTATAGCACGTTTGAATATGGAGTAATCATAGCATCAGTCAGGGTTTGCATTAGCAGCACGGCGAAAATTCACCCAAGTTATTCAAGCAGACTCATTTTTGGATTAATAGAATTGGAAGGGAATGGTTAGTCCACTTCGAAAAACAATCCAGAAGTTTCAAAGAGATGAGACCTCTCCAATGAAGATGGGTTTTAGATGGGTTTCTGGGGCAGAAAGTAGACACAAGAAGAGTACTGAACTTTGAATTTGAAATTTCTTGTTTTCCTTTTGTCATGCATTGCATGTCAGAGGATCTCCTCCTGCGTTCCATCGAGGTATCTAATAACTCACCGGGGTGAAAGGAGCTGCTGTCGTGTCGCTAACGTTCTCTTCTCCTTCTTTCTCTGCAGCACTGAGAAACCGCCCAGTGAGTTCACTTAGCCCTGCCCCTTCTGGTCCTGGTGATAGTAGAAGACCAGGTTTTCGAAAGGGAGGCGTCACTTACAAACAGAGTGGTCTGCCAGACCGAGCTCCACTGACTGACCCATATTTTCACGGCAAAAAGCCAAATATCTTCTGCTGTTTATTTGCCCAAGTGGCCTGTTTTATAGAAGCCAGGAGGTGTATTTTAATTTTGGACTTCTTCTTATTAAATGAGACAACCTATTTGGTGTCCCAACTATGTATCCGCCTTACGTCTTGTCATTCCTGAACCTGACCACACTTACATGAGCATTACTCACTAATTTATAGGCGTAGTTTTAGGTTTGGGTGGCACAGTGGCTTATTGGTCAGAACAACTGGCTCACACCTCCAAAGATCTGTGTTCAGTTCATAATACTCCTGGGTACTTTAATCTCATCAACTGAACGTGTGTGGCATTGTAGGCCAGTGTGTCTTGTGAGCAACTGGTGTCCCGGCCTTGTCTCTGATGCTGTTACTATGTAATAAAAAAGACATTTCAAAAATGAATAAATAGACATTCTTTAATTAACTGATGGACTCAAGCTCTTTTGGTTTCTGCTTTGTGCCCACTGCTACCAGGACAGCCTCTCATTCCCTGCGACCCAGAATTGCATTGTGTGTTCAATAATGGATGTTCAGATGCGTACTTTTCATTAGTTACAAGGAACCACAAAAGTTCATCTCAGGGGGAAAATGAATAAGAAAAAGCAAATGCATTTAAGAGAGAATTTTATAGACAGTTAAAAAATGCACAAGAGCTAAATGCATCTTCCTGCACAATCCACAAAGCACATAAATATAACTGAAAAGTGAATTTCCCATGATGCTCTATAAGTCATCCTCTACATACCAGCCCTCCTTCCCCGAAGACCACAAATGCAGCCCAGGCACAAAACAATAGCTCCTTTGAAACACTTGAGCTTTAACATCGCTGGTAACTCTGAATAGTCATCTGCATTTTAACACAACCATTTCATTTATTGTGTAATTTTAACCTCTCAACAAAAATGGTCTTTTTTTGCCTAATATGTAAAATCTCTAATGTGTGACCTGTTTTCCTATTTTTATCAGTTGCTTAAAATGCAGTTTGAAATATCTCAGGTTTTACCTGTGTTTGCAACTCCTGTCTCCACTGCTTTTCATTGTGTTTCTTCATCATGTTTGGAGTCTGCAGGTAAAGAATTAACAGAGAGTGGAAACACAGGGTTCAGCCAAAATTATAATATTTATTTACTTTAAAATTCTCATTTTAACTTCACTAGAAGAGCAACAAATGAAACAGTCATACTTTTTAAAAATAATTGGGGTTAATAAAAAGACTTTACACTTTTTACAAAGATAAATGATCTTTTGTGTCCTGTTGTGACAATTAGGTGTTTCTTAATCTAAATGTGATGAGTTTGAAAAGTGGACTTGAAATAAGAGGTTGTATTGGCTATTATATGAATTATAATTATATATATATATACAGTACAGGCCAAAAGTTTGGACACACCTCCTCATTCAATGTGTTTTCTTTATTTTCATGACCATTTACAGCACTCCATCACTCTCCTTCTTGGTCAAATAGCCCTTACACAGCCTGGAGGTGTGTTTGGGGTCATTGTCCTGTTGAAAAATAAATATATATAGTGACAGATAGGGGGCGCTGTCGTTCCTTTGAACCCTCAGATCAAATGGCAGACACCAGGTAAAAGTCCAAATATTAATTAATTAAACAATAATGTGTACAAAGTACCCTCCACTCCACTATACTCATAAATCAATACAATTCACAATCAATAATCAAATCCTCCTCTCCCAGACGCGTTATCCCTTTCCTCCCAACTCTGTTCAACCTGCTGGGGTTTCCCATAGTCCTTTTATAGTCCCTGACCCGGAAGTGTTTCTGATCCTTCAGTCCATGTGATTCTTATCACTTCTGGGTCAGATCAAAACTCCCTTTTTCTTCAACCCGGAAGTGCATCATTTCTTTTGTCCATGTGACTGGGATGTACTTCCGGGCTGTAGGGAAAATAAGCGTCTCTGTGCCTCCCTGTAGTGTCTCCTGGCGGCCCCGACGTTATCCAGCAGGGCAGTGCATTAAAACTCCATAGTCCATGATTCCCTGCTGGTATTCGGGGCACTTCCATGCTGCAGGGAGGGCTCACTCTGGCAGCCTGGGGGTATTGGCCAGGATGAATGGCCGGCCATAGTCCACAGTAACCCCCTCCCCGCCCAGTGAAGAACCATGATTCGAAGTGGCCAGACCCGCGAGGGACATTTTTCTCCAGGAGTATACATTGGTTGGGCCTTGGCAATGTCATGAACACTCCTGTGAGAACCAATGGGGAACATTGTAAAAATGAGACATTTTATCCCCTCTCCTCCAAGGACAACTTCGCCATACGTGGCCCGGCCGCTGGCACTTGTAGCACAGCCGCCGCCCCCCGTTTGTATCCCTTGACGAGACTGGAAACACTCCGGGAACTCTGGGTCTGCCCTTTTCTCCGCTCTGTTCCATGGCCGCCCTTGAGCTTTCAGCTCCCTTTTTTAGTTTGTCAGGAGACCCCCGTTTCACTTTTGGGATCTCCTGTTTAATCTGGGGTTTTCCCACAGTATAAGTCTCTCTATTTGTTAGAGACCCTTTACTTTTTTACCCCTTTCGTTTTATAAATGACTGAAGGCGGCGTCTTCAGAACCGTATTGCTCTGGGAGACAGCACTATTCAGCAGCTCTGGCATGATTGGTTCTTCCCCCACCCATTCGGTCAAGGTTCCTGACTCCCTTGTAGGGCTCGCAGCTACTTGGCACTCGCTATGTATTAATCGCGGGCCCGTGTCACTCTTTATTATGTACGGTACCGGTAATACTCACCTGTACCGCCGCATTATTTAATACTGGAGGCTCTCGACCCAACCGCCGCAGGTACTCGTTTACCTTTCTCAAAGGCGCTTTAGCCGTTACTCCCAGATCTCCAATGATCTTCTTGATCGCCTCCAACATCTGTAAAAAACTCCGTACGGGCTTGGTTAGCTTTTCGAGTTCCAGCATGTCCATAACATTAATTCATTCGCCCAGAGGCAGGCTCAAACTATCACTCGCCTTGCCTTCCAGCCGGGAGCCAATGAGCACGCCCACCCTGGCTTCGCAAGGGTACCTGGGATTTGGAGTTCTCCTTCACAGGAGTGGAGTTCACCAGGTCGCCATCTTTAGTGGACTGCAACCCGCCTGTATTAATTTCTCTGCGGATCGATCAGTCATTTCCCGGCCCTCCTTACCTTTTTGTGGGGTGAGCGGCACTTCACTTGCCTCCCCCTTCCCCTTCAGAAAGTCCAAGTCTGTCTCCTTGAGGGCGAAATCGAAAGCAGCAGGATGCGGACCTTCTCCTTCCCACAAACTATCGCGGTAGATCCTTGCCAGCACCCGACATGCGGAAGTCAGTTTTGCTCGTAGGCTCAAACAAAGCTTTGGGATATTCTCCTGCCTCTTGTAGAGTCTCCAGGTGATCTTCTCCGAGGTATGTGCACGGGACAAAATGAGTTATTTTAAATAGATTTTCAATTAACTCTTTGGCATGTACCTCGTGGCAGTCGTCTGTCTCCGGAGGTTCTTCCCGACCAGTGTAGCCGCTCCTCAACTTATCCCGAGCGTCGGCCATGATAAGCTTGGTTCTCCTGCTGGTGCTGTCGCTCTGCTTCGTCTTCTTCTTCCCCATGACGAACTTGGTAACAGGATTGGTGATGATTTCTTTGTTTTTTCTGCGTATCGTGGCGCTGCCTTCTTGGAGTTCCTCAGAAATTTGTTCAGGTCCTTTGCCAAACCGACAGCCAGAGAATCCTGCCGACTACACCACTGTGACAGATAGGGGGCGTTGTCTTCCTCTTGAACCCTCAGATCAGACACCAGACACCAGGTAAAAGTCCAAATATTAATTTTATTTGAACAATAATGTGCACAAAGCACCCTCCACTCCACTATACTCATAAATCAATACAATTCACAATCAATAATCAAATCCTTCTCTCCCAGATGCATTGTTCCCTTCCTCCCAACTCAGCTCAGCCCGCTGGGGTTTCCCATAGTCCTTTTATAGTTCCTAACCCAGAAGTGTTTCTGATCCCTCAGTCCATGTGATTCTTATCACTTCCTGGTCAGATCAAAACTCCTTTTTTCTTCAACCCAGAAGTATGTAATTTCTTCTGTTCATGTGACTGGGCCGTACTTCCGGGCTGTAGGGAAAATAAACATCTCTGTGCCTCCTTGCAGTGTCCCCTGGAGGCACCGACGTTATCCAGCAGGGCTGTGCATTTTAACTCCATAGTCCATGATTCCCTGCTGGTATTCGGGACACTTCCATACTGCAGGGAGGGATCTCTCTGGCAGCCTGGGGGTATTGGCCGGGATGGATTGTATTATTGATTGATTATTTATGAGTATTGTGGAGAGGAGGGTGTTTTCTGCACATTATTGTAATAATAAAGTCAACTTTTGGACTTTTATCTGGTGTCTTGCGTCTGATCAAAGGGTTCTAGGAGATGACAGTGCCCCCTATCTGTCACTATATATATATATATATATACTGTATATATATATATATCTATACTAATAAAAGGCAAAGCCCTCACTGACTGACTGACTGACTGACTCACTCACTCACTGACTCACTAATTCTCCAAGTTCCTGTGTGGGTAGAAGGCTGAAATTTGGCAGGCTCATTCCTTACAGCTTACTTACAAAAGTTGGGTAGGTTTCATTTCGAAATTCTACGCGTAATGGTCATAACTGGAAGCTATTTTTCTCCATATAATGTATCACACATTGGATCACTTTGTAACGGAGTTAAAATTGTTGTAGCAAGAAACTGAACAAAACATTAATGTTTTACTATTAATAACTTATAGACTACATTTTATTTTTTTCCCTTGCACTCAGTGAGCGAGGCCAATGCATATTCATATGTGCAGCTACTGCGGAAACACGGCACGGCGTGAACCGTAAGTTTACATTAAGTTTATAGACACACTCCTGCTGCCGTTTGTCATGCCTACGATGAATGACGGTATTCGCGACATACAAGTTTACTGAGAAGACACGAGGTATAAACGAGACTTTGGATCACTTTGTAACGGAGTTAAAATTGCTGTAGCAAGAAACGTTTAAGTGCTGGGTCTTAGCTACCATTAAATAAACACATCCTCCAAATACGAACCTGATTGCAAGAAATAATGATGATCAAATCCTTGATGACAGCAACACTCACAAAACAATTACTGTATACAGTATTGACAATCAAGTTACGTTATTTTTAAAATGTTCCCTTTTCTTTTTCATAACTTCTTTAACACACTACTTCTCCGCTGCGAAACGCGGGTATATATATGTATACATATATGTATATATTGTAAAAATAAGGACAAAGACAGCGTAAAGGGTTGGGGTTTCCGGCCCTGTATACTGTAAAGAAGCAAATCAAACCAAGGTCAACTTTTACAAACAAAAACAATTGTTCATACGCGCGATTTTTATATAGGAGGAGCCGGAAGTGGAGGAATGCTGGGAAGGAGGCGTGAGGGATGACGGGATTCCTGACGACAGGGAAGATGGCGGAGGAAGGGCGGAAGTGGACGTGCTGCGGTCAGGTTAAGATGGCGGAGCGTCTTTTTTCCTGGAAGAGAGAGCAGAAAGGTTAGTACCCCGCCATTTCCTACCGCTAACGCCCTTCAAGTGATTTCGGTCCGTCCGCTGCCTCCTACTCACAAGATGCGTGACACGACCCCTCAGCCCAAGACCGTCCGGTCGGGCGGACCTAACCGAGAGGTCGTGGACGCGAGAGAGGGCATCGGCGTTGGCCTGAAGGCCGCCGCGGCGATAAGTAACCGTGAACTTATAGGGCTGCAAGTCCAGGAACCACCTGGTGACCTGCGGATTCAACTCTTTGTGGAGGGACATCCACTGAAGTGCAGCGTGATCAGTCACCAGAGTGAATTCGCAACCCAACAGGTAACACCGGAGATAAGTCACGGCCCACTTAATGGCCAGGGCTTCCCTCTCCACCGCCGCGTACCTGGCCTCCCGGTCCAGCAGTTTCCGGCTTAGGTACATCACGGGGTGCTCGACACCATCAACGCTTTGGCTCAACACGGCGCTCAGGCCTGTGTCCGAAGCGTCGGTCTGGAGGATAAAGGGTAGCCCAAAATCAGGGGTCCGTAATACAGGTGCCGATGTAAGGGCCTGTTTCAGGTCACTGAATGCGTGTTCCGCTTTGTCGTTCCATACCACATGCAGGGGAGCGCCCTTCTTCGTCAAGCTAGTCAAGGGTGCTGCCCTTTCGGAGAAACGGGGTACGAACCGGCGGTAGTACCCCGCTAGCCCCAAGAAAGCCTGCACCTGTCTCTTGGTATTCGGACGGGGCCATTCCAGGATGTCTTTGACTTTGGAACATTGGGGTCTCACCTGTCCTTGTCCCACAAGGTAGCCTAAATGCTTGGCCTCCTTCAAGCCAAAAAAACACTTACGGGGGTTAATGCGGAGACCGGCTTTAGCCAGTGTTGCGAGGACAGCAGAGAGCTGCAATAGATGCTCCTCCCAGGTGCCGGAATAGATGACAACGTCATCCAGGTAGGCGGCACTATAGGACTGGTGGGGCTTCAGCACTCTATCCACCAGACGTTAAAAGGTCGCAGGGGCCCCGTGCAGCCCAAATGGGAGGACCTTGTATTGCCAATGTCCGCTAGGGATGCTAAAGGCAGTTTTTTCATTTGCAGATGCCGTTAAGGGAATTTGCCAATACCCTTTTGTCATATTAAGAGTAGTCAGATATCGAGCCGCACCCAGCCGCTCGAGCAGGTCGCCAATGCGGGGCATCGGGTAGGCATCGAACTTGGAGACCTGGTTTAGACGTCTAAAGTCATTACAGAATCTCCAGGACCCGTCCGGCTTAGGAATGAGGACAATCGGGCTGGACCAGGAACTGTGACTTTCCTCGATAATGTCCGAGTCCAGCATCCGCTGTACCTCCAGTTCCACTTCGGCGCGTTTTGCCTCCGGGAGTCTGTAGGGCCTCTCCCGGACGACTACTCCAGGTTCCGTGACTATATCGTGGGCAATCAGCGAGGTCCGGCCTGGCGACTCGCTCACCACTTCGGGGATGGCGTAGATAGCTTGGGTAATCTTCCGCCGCTGTACGGGTGTTAGCTCGTTGCCGAGGTTATTTTTAAAATGTTTCCCTTTCTTAGCACAAGCACAGCTGTGAAGCTTCAATGCATGTACTCCATAACGCGTTAAAAAAAATAACGCATTTAATCACACTTTCAATTCCAAGCAAAGGGGAACTTTTGTCAATGCATGATTTCCTGGTACATCGACAGTATCGCCGCTCCCTATACACAGAGTATGCAGTCTGCGTAGGGCACCAACTCCCAGGGGGGCACCATCCCAGCTGCTCAAAAAAATCGTTTTATATATTATAATAATAAATTAATATTAGTAATATACATATACAAATAAACAAAAATATAAACGTATATATTGCATTTTACGGTGAACGAAGTGTAGGCTAAGCACACGTGATGACGCGCGCGCCCTCACCTCTGTTACGGCTGCCTATTTGGCCAAAAATGATAATGATTGAACAACATGCCTGCTCCTGGAAAGAGACATCAACAGTCCGGTGCCGAGAAACGAAAGAAAAAAAAACCCAAGATGAAGCCCGTGCATGTACCCAAATCTCTGGATTGCTCTGCGCATAGCAGTGATGCTCCCTGTAACTGTTGCCTCTGCTGAGCGAAGTTTTTCTAAAATGAAGCTCATCAAAACATACTTGCGCTCATCTATGGCACAAGAGTGCATGAATGGTCTGGCAATCGTCAGCATCAACTCTGAATTAGCAAAGTCTTTATCATATGAAGAGCTCATTTACGACTTTGCCTCAAGAAAAAGCAGAAGTGTGCCTTTGTAAATTTTGAACTTTGGAAAGCTCCAGCAGATGACACTGTTGATTTTATTTCAGTTTATTATTGTTTATTTTATTTATTATAAATGTTTTATTTAAAGTGTAATTTTAGTTTGTATTTTTTGCTGTAGAGCTACAATTGTAATTTATAAATGATACAATTTATTTATGTATTTACTTTTATTTGAATAAAGTTCTATTTTGGCCCCTATAGTAGGTGTTTTTTTATAATTTTATTTTTACTTCAGTAATATTTGGGGGAGGGGGCACAAAAGTAAATTTCTGCTTAGGGCACCCATTTGGCCAGCAGCGGCCCTGTACATCGATTACATTGATGCACACTAAAAAGCAAGCAAAATTAAATTCATTACAGAAATCAGACTTTGTGGCTCTTACTGGGGATCATTGGACTTCTGTGACCATTAGTAATTCTAATTACATCTAATTACAAAATGTTCAATGATCACACTGTTTTAGCCTAATGTACAAAATAATTTTGGCTAAGGTTACTCAGAGTTTAAAGAGTAAGCTGGTCAAATTACCTTTTATGTTTCTGACTTATTTTTTTAAGAAGAAAAACTGCACTTTATGTTGAAATTTTGGTTATTATTATTTAAAGACAATTCCATTCTGAAAATGTACTTAAAGTACTTAAAATACCACTTTATTTTTAAGTCTGCACAATTTTAGCCAGGGATGATATTTTTGTTTCTGTTTTGAATTGAAATGCAGTTTAAAAACATTTTTTTTTCAGAAATTAAAAGAGCTTGAGTTTACAATATTCATGTCCATGTCTATTATTTGATTCTGTCGGCCACTAAAATCCTTTTAAGTTAAAAAAAACATTTGCGATTTGGGGCAAATTTTCATGTGTGATTACATACGATTAATGAAGATTAATTATTACACAGCCTCTAATTAAATAGATCAATTTTTTTAATCGAGTCCCACCCCTAATATATATGTAGATATATATATGTAGATTTGTATATATATATATGTGTATATATGTATATATGTGTATATGTGTATATATGTATATATGTATGTATATATATATATATATATATGCCAGCAACACTCATGACAATGACAACACAATTACATTGTCAATCATGTTACGTTATTATTAAAATGTTTCCTTTTCTTTTTCATTACTGCTTTAACACACTACTTCTCCGCTGCGAAGCGCGGGTATTTTGCTAGTATATATACTGTATATACATACACTAGGGGGCTCCATCCCTTGCTCACTTTGCTCGCTTAAACTCCATGTTTGGTTAATCGGATATACAATTTTTTTTTTTCTTTGGAATTGTTTCAATTTCATCAACGTATAACTGCCCGTGAGTGAATATCGTTTCTTTTTCTCTGATAAATAATTTGACTTTTTCTAATGTTCATCCCTGTGATTTGTTAATTGTCATAGCAAAAGCTATTCTCACCGGAAACTATAAACATTTTAATACGAATGGCATATCAAGATCTCCTTTGGTGTCTGATGTTATTCGGGGAATATATACTACATTACTTTTCTTGTCGTCTGTTAATATCTGCATCGTTTCTCCGTGATTATAAATATACACCTGACTGAATTGTGTTTTCTTTGAAATTAAACTTGTCGTTGCTTTAACTGTTGCGGGACCACATATTCGTATAGTATATGGTCCATTATTGTGTAAATCTACGTTCTGAGCATTGAATGATGCGAAGGCGAAAAGTTATTGTAGACTCGTATATTTTGCCTGTAGTGTTTGTGGATTCTGTGGGGGGCTGGTGCCCTGCCCGGGGTTTGTTCCTGACTTGCACCCTGTGCTGGCAGGAATTGGCTCCAGCAGACCCCTGTGACCCTGTTTTCGGATATAGTGGGTTGGGAAATGAATGACTGACTGACTGATTGTGGATTTCACTTCCCAAAACATCAAATCTTTTAATTCTCTTGGATACACCTCCTCATTGTGTAAAAACACTACTTTTCCCTGATGGCAAAACGAATTAGGCGATCTACAAGTCTCTCACTTAAACTTCAAAGCCTTACAATATTTCCATACTTCTGACATATCACCTATGTCCATATATTCGATCTCTATTCGCCTTTCCGTTATTTCCCTGAGTAATAATTTCTCTTTTCTAGCGCTAATGCGATCTTTATCTTTTTTTGATACTTTCAAATTTTTCTGCTTTTATATTCTGTAACTTGCTCTGCATGTATATCAACAACAACAATAACAACAACAACATTTATTTATATAGCACATTTTCATACAAACAGTAGCTCAAAGTGCTTTGCATAATAAAGAATAGAAAAATAAAAGACACAATAAGAAAACAAAATAAATCAACATTAATTAACATCGAATAAGAGTAAGGTTCAATGGCCAGGGGGGACAGAAAAAACAAAAAAACTCCAGACGGCTGGAGAAAAAATCAAATCTGTAGGGATTCCAGAGCATGAGACCGCGCAGGCCACCACCACAAAGAAACCAGAAAAAGAAACAGAAAAGAGAATAGGGGTCAGTACGGATTTTAGAGCCACCATGAGTAGTTATTATAAGGAAATTGAACATATAGAGTATCAGGATTAAGTTAAATTGAAGTTATAGAAAGGCCATGTTAAAGTAATATGTTTTCAGCAGTGTTTTAAAGTGCTCTACTGTATCAGCCTGGCAAATTCCTATTGGCAGGCTATTCCAGATTTTAGGTGCATAGCAGCAGAAGGCCGCCTCACCACTTCTTTTAAGTTTTGTTCTTGGAATTCTAAGGAGACAGTCATTTGAGGATCTGAGGTTACGATTTGGAGTATAAGGTGTCAGACATTCCAATATATAAGATGGGGTGAGATTATTTAAGTCTTTATAAACCATAAGCAGAATTTTAAAGTCAATCCTGAATGACACAGGTAACCAGTGTAGTGACATTAAAACTGGAGAAATGTGTTCGGATTTTCTTTTCCTATCTATATATCGTGCCTACGTTTTTTTGTGTCTTTTTGAATTCCACTGTTTTCCTTATCTGTAACCTGCTCTGCATGTGTTTAGCCCCCTCGTCTTTGAACCTCTTTATGACATTTTACTTTGTTTTCTACTCTTTTTCTTTTATTTGTGACCTCGCTTTGTCTTACTATTTTTTCAATTACACCTGGTCCTGATGATTATTTTCTCTTTTTTCGTGTAATAATTTCCTTTTGTTTACGCTAATGCGATCTTTACTATCTTGTTGTTTGATACTGTAGCGACCTCTGCTTCTGGCTCGAAAAGAGAAGTAAAAAAACAGACAGACATAGTAAAGTCTCACAAAGGTTTTAGTTGAACAATCAAGAAGAAGAATGCCAACGTCAAACCCCAAACACACCCTTCTAGCACACTCTCCAACCCTCTCTAACCCCTTCTTTCGTCCTGCCCCCCAATACCCCTTACCGCATCAATCAATACCCCACTGTCAGTCTTCCATACTGTACTCCGCCCTCCCTCAATCAGACCTAACAGTCACTCAAAAAAAAAGGCTGTGTTAAACAGTGGTTACGACAAGCCAATATCATATACAGCCTCTTGTATCCTGCCAAACTAAAAGTGGAATTGCACGGTCAATTCTATGTCTTCGCCAGCAAGGAAGAAGCAGAAAAGGAATTAAGAAAGCTGATTCCGACACTATTCTGAAACACCATAGTGAGTCGTAGCCTGTCATGACATGGCAAGGATAAATAACCTACTGTCTGATCTATTTGTTAAGATACGGGTTTTTATCATTATATATCGTCTTTACTACTCAGACGCTATCTGTTTATGTTTTAATTACAGTTAGCCTATAGACGTTTGTGCTTAATTATTTGTTTAATTTTTTTTTCCTTTATCTTATTTATTTATTTTTTCTTTACCCTAAAGGAGACTGTTTAACGTCATATCCTTGGTTTATTGTTATTTTTATTATTGCATTAAGACTTACTATGCTTATTCTGGA
Organism: Polypterus senegalus; assembly: GCF_016835505.1. Taxonomy (NCBI): domain Eukaryota; kingdom Metazoa; phylum Chordata; class Cladistia; order Polypteriformes; family Polypteridae; genus Polypterus; species Polypterus senegalus. The sequence continues at coordinate 104,449,550 of NC_053159.1, read as the reverse complement.
CCATTTTCTAACACCATTCCCCGGGTTTATTATCTTAATACATTAAGATTACTGAAGATTATATATATTTTAAGTTCATAGTTTGTTAATGATTATATTTTAGGCATATAGTATTTAGACTATATTGGCAATAGATTTCTCTATTTTATATTCCTAAAATGCCGCTGCGTGGGGGCTTGTTTTGCTTTGGAAGTGCTCTGTCTCTGGGTATGTCAGAGGACCGGGACTGTGTAAAGTGGGGTCTAGCCTCACGTGGGGAGGCAAAATGGGAGGGTGGGGGGTTAAGGGGAGGAGAGAAAGAGAGCAGGCTATATCTATATCTAATCTATCCTTTTAATCTTTATAATTATAAAGCCTTATATATAGGCTGCATGGCAATAACTCTTGGGGAAATAGGAAATTAAGGTTAAAGCTGTTAAAATGACATCAAAAATTCAGAATCAATGTCTCCATGATGGGACAGTTAACTTTGTGAGCTGGAATGTTAAAGGCCTGAATCACGAATTAAAGAGAAAGAAAGTACTCTCTCACCTAACAGGTTTAAACGCTAAAATATTATTTTTACAGGAGACCCACTTACTAAGCAAGGATCAGTTCTGGCTGCAAAAGGACTGGACTGGCCAAATGTTCCATTCTAGCTTTACAAAGAAAACTAGAGGTGTGGGAATTCTCATACATAGAACAACAACAAAATTTATTTATATAGCACGTTTTCATACAAAACGTAGTTCAAAGTGCTTAACTTTAACAGTCTCATTTGTAGCATCAGATGTAGTATTATGTAAGGGAGATATGTGATGGTCATGGGTAACTTATCTAACTGTAAAATTATTTTGATAAATGCTTATGCACCTAATGTCGATGATAAGGAATTTATACAAAATTTATTTGCATCCATTCCCAATCTGAACACTCATAAAATTATAATGGCTAGGGACTTTAATTGTGTTTTAAATGCACTCTTAGATAGGACTTCTATCACGGGGGGATGACATCTAACACTGCAAAGATAATTACAAAGTTTATAACTGATCACAACTTATCAGACCCCTGGAGATTTTTAAACCCAAACTCAAGAACATATTCTTTCTACTCACCAGTACATCATTGCTACTCAATAACTGATTATTTCTTTATAGATAATAATTTCTTGCCTATGATTAAATCTTGCAAATACGATGCTATTGTTATTTCTGACCACTCACCTCTGATCTTGGAGCTAAAGTCACTAAGCCCCACACAGTCATCTTGCAGATGGCGTCTCAACCCGCTTCTATTAGCAGACGAGAAATGTACAGAATTTATATCCAAACAAATCAGTTTCTTCCTAGAGACAAATACATCCTCAGAGATTTCTGCATGAATACTCTGGGAAACTCTTAAGACATTTTTTAAAAGGACAGATTATTTCATTTCTTTCCCACAGAAATAAATTAGAAACCAAGAAAGCTAAGAAGCAAAATTACTAGAATAGATGAAGAACATGCCAGGCTTCCAAGCGAGGCTCTACATAGGAAAAGGCAGGCTCTGCATTCAGAACTAAACCTCTTGAAAACTAATTTATAAATCCAGACATCATTACTATGAACATGGAGAGAAAGAGACAAAATACAACATTAGTGACATTTACAGAAGCCAGAGACAATCAAACTCTTCCTCAAACTTTTTGCCAAGCATTAATCACCGTTTTTCCTAAACAAAATAAGGACTTATTACAATGTTTTTCATTCAGACCAATTTCACTTTTGAGTAATGATGTTAAAATACTCTCAAAAATCACAGCTAGAAGGATGGAGAAAGTGCTCCCTTTGGTAATATCACAAGATCAAACTGGATTTATCAAGGGTCGACACTTATCTTCAAATCTTCAACGCCTGTTTAATGTAATATACTCACCAACTAAGTCAAACACCCCAGAAATATTATTATCATTGGATGCAGAAAAAGCATTTGACATGATTGAATGGAAATACCTTTTTACTACATTGGAGAAATTTGGGTTTGGCCTGAACATTTGTGCATGGATCAAACTACTGTATACCAATTTGTTCAGACTACTTTAAACTAGAACGTGGTACCAGACAAGGATGCCCCTTGTCACCGCTGCTGTTTGCAATCGCCATTGAACCACTGGCAATACACTGTCGAAATGCTGATCAGATAAAGGGGATTATCAGAGAAGGACTGGAACAGAAAATTTCTCTATATGCAGATGATATGGTACTGTATATATCAGACCCACAAAATTCTGTGCCTGCAGTCTTAACAGCACTTACAGAATTTCAAAAGATCTCTGGTCTCAGAATTAATCTGAATAAAAGTGTACTCTTTCCAGTGAATTCTCAAGCATATAATATTAGATTAGACACCCTACCTTTTATCATTGCAGAACAGTTTAAATACCTAGAGGTAAACATCACAAGTAAACATAAAGCTCTTTATCAACAAAATTTCGCCATCCGCATGGAAAGAATTAAGCAAGACTTGCATAGATGGTCAACCCTTAATCTCTCTCTAGCTGGAAGAATTAACACTGTTAAGATGAATATTCTTCCTAAGCTCCTTTTTTTTTATTTAAAAACATTCCAATATACATCAATAAATCATTTTTAAGCAATTAGATTCAACAATAACCTCATTTATTTGGAACTCAAAACATCCATGTATCCAAAGAGTGACCCTACAAAGACAAAAGGCAGAAGGTGGCATGGCTCTACCTAACTTCCAGTTTTATTACTGGGCAGCAAACATACAAGCTATAAAAACCTGGACACAAATAGATGAACATACACAGGCCTGGTCCGCAATAGAACTAAAATCCTGCAGTACTTCTTTATATTCCCTGCTCTGTGCCCCAATAAATGCAAGTTATCGGCAATATACTAATAACCCAATTGTGCTTCACTCACTCAGAATATGGAACCAATGTAGAAAGCATTTTAAGATGGAGAATCTTTTCAGTGGCACCTCTGCGAGAGAACCACCTCTTTTAACCTTCGCAAACATATGCAGTTTTTAATATCTGGAAAATATTTCGGATTAACTTGCTTAGAGATCTTTATATAGACAACGTCTTTGCATCCTATGAACAATTACATTCCAAATTTAACATTCCAGCTACACATTTCTTTCACTATCTTCAAATTAGGAACTTTGTTAAACAGAACCTGCCGATTTTCCTCATCTCGCACCCATCCATGCTGGAAAAATATTGCTCAATTTCAAGGACTCAGACACCATCTCTGCAATATATAAAATTATTTTACAGTCCCTCCCTTTCAAAGATCCAAGAGGACACTGGGAAAAAGATCTCTCAATTAATATATCAGAAAAGGAGTGGAAAGCAGCAATGCAGAGAATTCACTTGAGCTCCATATGCCAAAGCATACAATTATTCAACTCAAAATTATATATCGAGCACATCTGTCTCAACTAAAACTCTCCAAATTGTTTCTAGGGCAAGATCCAACCTGCGAACACTGCAAACTAGTTCCAGCCTCACTAGGTCACATGTTCTGGGCCTGCACCAAATTAACATCATTCTGGACCAAAATTTTTAATTACCTTTCAGACAGCCTTGGTCTCACAATCCCTCCTAACCCATTAACAGCTGTGTTTGGGGTTCTTCCAGATGGGTTTAAAGTGAAGAAGGACAAACAAACTGTGATTGCATTCACTACACTTTTGGCACTCAGACTTATTTTGCTAAACTGGAAGAATCCAAACTCTCCTCTTTTAAGTCAGTGGGAAACCAATGTTTTATACTATTTGAAATTGGAAAAAATCAAATACTCTGTACAGGATCTGTACAGATTTTTTTCAAAACATGGCAGGATCTAAGCTCTTAAAGCACAGAGGAAGCAATTATTTCTGTATTTCTTTTTCTTCCCCATTCATCTCTATTGGCTTATCAAACTCATCAATTTAGGTATGTTTACAAGCCTTAAGTTTTACTCCATTGGCCTTGCTCTCTCTCTCTCAGGGGTGGGGGTCGATTTGTTCTCAATTCTACTTTTTGTAAAAATTGATTGATTTGTATGGAATGATTGCAATAAAATTAATAAAATTCTCTCCAACACTTTTTAGTTTCTTTTCTCCGCGGTGCTCTTAGTCGTTGATGTTTCATCTAGAACATATTGTCCTTATATGCTTTATATGCGCTGAGAGCCCTGGATCTGTGTGCGCTCAAATCCTTACACTCACACGACTGAGTGTTTTGCTGCCCGTGGTCTTATTTGATATTGGTTGTAAGTAGGGCGTGTCTTGCAAGAATCTCATGTTCCATGTCCCTGCGAGACGGTCCTGGGACAATCTCTTGGCACCAAGTCTCCTGTTTAGGTCCCCGCGAGATGGTGCGTGGCCTATCTCTTTTGTCTTGAGGGTCTTTTAAGTGTCTTCCAAAAAGATAACGTCTTGTCTCGTTGTCTTGTTTACTTTCCAATATTTTTTTTTATAATAGAGAGCTATATATACATAACTATATATATATATATATATATATAATTAAATAAAACCATATAACAGGGTCGGCCCAGCTCTCTACTCCTGACATCACTCTTCCCCCTCCGCTCGGCCCTCAGCCTTTGTCTCGGATTAGCGCAAATATATTGCTCCTGCAAGTGAACTATGATACTTAGCACAACGATAGAAGTTGCAAAATCAACTGGATTGATCAAGCAAATTATAGTTAAAAAAAAAAGATCTAAATCCATTAAGTAGTTCTCTCATGAAAAGCAGACAGACATACAGACGGGTCTAAAAAACTTGGACCACAAAATTTTTTAAACCGTTTTTTAACGAGCACTTATGGGCCAAGGGTAATCTACATTCCAAATTTCAAGTTCCAAGTCCTCATGGTTCGAGAGATTTCGTGATGAGTGAGTCAGTGGCAATTGGCTATTTTATATATATATATATATATATATATATATATATATATATATATATATATATATATATATATATATATATATATATATATACACACACAGTATATAGTGGTACCTGGCCAGGGTTGGAGCCCGGCCGGGACGCCCAGGATGACCGGAGGAGGGCTTGTGCCTCCTCCAGACCGCATGGGGCGTCCGCCCTGGTTATGTTGGGGGCCTCGGGTGAAGGGCTTGGAAGCCCAGCCCTGTAGGGACCCATGGCCACCGCCAGGCGGTGCCCCAGTGCCTGAATATCCCGGGAGCCCAGCACTTCGGCCACACCAGGAAGTGCTGGGGGGAAGACGACAGGGGACACCCGGACGGCTTCCGGGTGAGCAGCTGGCACTTCCGCCACACTGGGGCGTGGCTACGGAGGAATGCCGGGAAGCAGCTGGAGCCCATCCGGGTTCCCATTTAAGGGGCTGTCTCCCTCCAGTCATCGGCAGAAGTCGGGTGGAAGAGGACGGAGCTGGAGGGAGGACTAGAGGAGTCCAGGAGAAAGGCAGTGGAACTGTGTGGCCTGGACATTGGGGCAATCGGTGCTGGAGGCACTGGGGTTTGTGAGTGCACGAACATTGTAAATATTGTAAATAAATGGGTGTGTTGGGTGAGAAACCATTGTCCGTCTGTCTGTGTCCGGGCCAGCGTCCGCAATATATATATATATTCTGGAGCCGACCCGGACACAGACAGGCGGACATGTTGTTAAATACCACCACACGTTTATTTGCACAATTATTTACAATTACAGTAAATGGTCACTCAGACCCAGTTCAGTTAGTGCACAAACCCCAAACACAGTCCTGGCCACGCAATACCTTCTTCTCGGGCCGCCTCCACTCTCCTCTCTTGCCTTGTCCTCTTTCACCCGACTCTAGCCCTGAATGAAGGGAGACGGCCCCTTTAATAGTCTCCCAGATGAGCTCCAGGTGATTCCCAGCATTCCCCTCTTGGCCATGCCCCAGCGTGGCAGAAGTGTCGGCTGTTCTCCCGGCAGCTCTCCGGGTGTCCTTATAAATCTTTCCCCCAGCACTTCCTGGTGTGGCGGAAGTGCTGAGGTCACAAGTCCCCAAGGCATTGGGGCGCCTCCTGGCGGTGACCACGGGCCCCTACAGGGTGGGGCTTCCATGCCCTGAACCCGTGGCCCCCAAAGCAACCAGGAAGGCGGCCCCCACGTGATCCCAGGTGGACGCACGCCCACTTCCGGTCCTTCAAGGCGTCCCGGCCGGGTCGTGGCCCCTGGCATCCTCGACAATATATACATATATCTATACTAATAAAAGGCAAAGCTCTCACTGACTGACTGACTGACTGACTGACTGACTGACTGACTGACTGACTGACTCACTCACTCACTCACTCACTCACTCACTCATCACTAATTCTCCAACTTCCCATGTAGGTAGAAAGCTGAAATTTGGCAGGCATATTCCTTACAGCTTACTTACAAAAGTTAAGCAGGTTTCATTTCGAAATTCTACACGTAACATCCATAACGGTCGATAACGGTCGACAACGTCCGCCATGTTGAACTTTCTTATTTATGGCCCCATCTTCACGAAATTTGGTAGGCGGATTCCCTGCACTATCCGAAACCGATGTACTTACTTATTTCGATGGTATGATGCCACTGTCGGCCGCCATATTGAATTTTCCAAACATCACTAATTCTCCAACTTCCCGTGTAGGTAGAAGGCTGAAATTTGGTACTCATTTCGGTGGTATGATGCCACTGTCGGCCGCCATATTGAACTTTTAACGGAAACCGATGTACGTATTTATTTCACTGGTATGACACCACTGTCGGCCGCCATATTGAACTTTCCAATGTCACTAATTCTCCAACTTCCCGTGTAGGTAGAAGGCTGAAATTTGCAGGCTCATTCCTTACAGCTTACTTACAAAAGTTTAGCAGGTTTCATTTCGAAATTCTACACGTAACATCCATAACGGTCGAAAACGGTCGACAACGTCCGCCATGTTGAACTTTCTTATTTATGGCCCCATCTTCACGAAATTTGGTAGGCGGATTCCCTGCACTATCCGAAACCGATGTACTTACTTTTTTCGATGGTATGATGCCACTGTCGGCCGCAATATTGAATTTTCCAAATATCACTAATTCTCCAACTTCCCGTGTAGGTAGAAGGCTGAAATTTGGTACTTATTTCGGTGGTATGATGCCACTGTCGGCCGCCATATTGAACTTTCCAATGTCACTAATTCTCCAACTTCTCGTGTAGGTAGAAGGCTGAAATTTGGCAGGCTCATTCCTTACAGCTTACTTACAAAAGTTTAGCAAGTTTCATTTTGAAATTCTATGCGTAACAGTCATAACGGTCAACATTGTCCGCCATGTTGAACTTTCTTATTTACGGGCCCATCTTCACGAAATTTGGTAGGTGGCTTCCCTGAGCTAACCGAAACCAATGTACGTACTTATTTCAGTGGTTTGACGCCACTGTCAGCTGCCTTATTGAACTTTCCAACGTCACTAATTCTCCAACTTCCCGTGTAGGTAGAAGGCTGATATTTGGCAGGCTCATTCCTTACAGCTTACTTACAAAAGTTAAGCAGGTTTCATTTCAAAATTCTACGCGTAATGGTCATAACGGTCAACAACGTCCACCATGTTGAACTTTCTTATTTATGGCCCCATCTTCTCGAAATTTGGTAGGCGGCTTCCTGCACTAACCGAAACCAATGTACGTACTTATTTCGGTGGTATGATGCCACTGTTGGCCGGCATATTGAACTTTTCAACAGTCTTTGTTACTTATGGGCCCATCTTCAAGAAATTTGGTACACGGGTTCCCAACGCTAACTGAATCCTACTTACGTACATATATACATTCATAGCCTGCAGCTTGGCCACCGTGTGAGGTGGCGTTGGGTCCCCAATCCCAACGCCTCCCATGTTGTTGGCTGCCTGCCTATATAAGACCGTCCGTCGCTCCGGTCTCTACATTCCCTTCCTTGCTTCGCCACGGGATTCACGTTTCCCTACTGATAACTACAGCCTTTTTGTTTAATCCATGGCTTCTCCGCTGTTTTATTGTTTGTTTATTACAATTATAGTTATTGTATAGGTATTTTAGACTTACTTTACATTTCTCAGGTACCCATTACCTTTATCATTCCAACCCCCATTACCATGTCTATCGAGATGATCACTATCGATCAAAGAACTGTCACTTACCGAGTGGTTTCCATGCCCGGAGATGGCACCTACCTTTTCTATTCTCTTTGTTACATATTGCACGGCCATATCCAGCTCACTCTTGATATCCGGAGGAACATTGTGTCTTATGTATTGAATGACTGGGACAGGTTCAAGGTGTGGACAGATGACGGTACAGGAGATAATTATACTACACAGGAGCACTATAAGAATGAAATGCTTAAGCCCTTCACCTATGGTTCTGCATGTGAGTTGATGGCTGCTGCTGAATTTTTCGGTTGTCACTTTCAAGTGTACCGAAATGGCCAAATATTTTACACCTTTCGACAACCGCCAATGCCTCTTAAACATCTTAGATTCACAGGTGACGATTTCAGTAGGGGACACTTTGATGGTTATGAATGTTTAAACTCTCAAAAGCTGGATGTGATTTTATTGATGAAACCGGTTGTGTGCTTACAACGCTTGACAGATGCCGAATGTCACTTCAACACAACAAATCCTGCAAATACTGTCGCAATTGAAACAAACCATGAAACTGAAACTGATTAAAGAGTAAGCTCAGTGCACAGCTTGGACATGTTACAACCGGAGGGCCGAACTGACAACATGGTATACAAAGAGATCCTTAACAAATAATCATTGGCATATTTTCCCTCAGTTTAAAAAGGTTTAATTTTCTTTTTAATAAAAATCTTAATGCAGTATTTCGCCGCTGTGAAGCGCGGGTATTTTGCTAGTATATATATATATATCAGTCACATACGAGCAATTAGGGGGAAACCAATGGCCTCGACAGAGCATGGAAAACTGCAGAAGGGGACTACCAGAGACCGCATTGAGTCTTTCCTCTCTTTTTCATCAGGAAAAACGAAGATACGAAGTCCGACAAAACAAAAACAGACGACTTACCAACAACGCACTTCCGCAATAATCTACAGTCCCCCTGTGATGACTCTATTTCCGGTCCTTCATTGATGTCCTCACTTCAGGCTTCCTATACTGACATCACCTTCATTCCGCTTCGCCTCCGTCACCCTCATTTACCCTATGACTGTACTTCTTCTGGTTCCAATCCATAAAACTTCCCTCTGGCAACTGTTTATTGTCTGATGTGTACTTTTGTATGTATACAACCGGTACCTTAGTGCTAATTCTTTGCCTGAGCAGCACACACTATACGGGGATGGTGTGGAGCCGACCCGGACACAGACAGGCGGACATGTTGTTACTCACCACCACACGTTTATTATGTAAAATTATTTACATTTAAATGGTCACTCAGACCCAGTTCAGTTAGTGCACAAACCCCAAACACAGTCCTGGTCACGCAATGCCTTCTTCTTGGGCCGCCTCCACTCTCCTCTCTTGCCTCGTTCTCTTCCACCCGACTCTAGCCCTGAATGAAGGGAGACGGCCCCTTTTATAGTCTCCAGGATGAGCTCCAGGTGGCTCCCGGCATTCCTTCGTTGGCCACGCCCCAGCACTTCCTGGTGTGGCGGAAGTGCTGAGGGAACAGGTCCCCAAGGCATTGGGGCGCCTCCTGATGGTGACCACAGGCCCCTGCAGGGTGGGGCTTCCATGCCCTTAACCCATGGCCCCCAAAGCAACCAGGAAGGCGGCCCCCACGTGATCCAGGGTGGGCGCAGACCCACATCTGGTCCCTCACGGCATCCCGGCCGGGTCGTTGCCCCTGGCATCCCTGACAATGGTTTCCCCAACTCTTAATCATTTTCTCTGTGTCTTTTATACTTATACTTACAATTCAGGAAGTACTTGGGAAAGAAACAATTGACACTATTTTGAGATATGCTGTGCTTGTTTGTGTAATGATACAGACATGGGTTTAAGACCACAAAGGTTTGGGGAGTCAGGTGACAGCACCACTTAAAGAAGGTTGGTGACCAAAAAGGCAAAATGAAAAGCACACGAGAGCACAAAAATCATAGTCCAGCTGTAAGAAATAAAGATAAAGGGTCCTAGTGATCAGGATGATCTTCAAATCCGGACTGAATAAGAACTTCTGGTGGCTTTCCTCCCTTTATGTTGGCTAACAGGATGATGCAGTTTTTGGACAAGGTGGAAGCTGAAGTGATGTCAGTGCTCCTCCAATTTAAAAAACCCTGGACAATAGATGAGGAAGTATTAGCCATGGTGCCCCTCCTGGTCTGGGGGGGGGATATTGCTTCCCTTTTTAGAGACCGGAAAAAGTCACCTAAGAGCTTGTGCATAACATTGTATATATATATATATATATATATATATATATATATATATATATATATATATATAGTTGCCAAGTGTAGGAATGCCAGGTTGAAGAGCCGGAGAATAGTTGGGGTACCAAGCAGGTTGTTCCATTTAATACACAAGTCCAGCTGATAACAAAGCCTTCCTGGTGTCAATAAACAGCCTGCTTGGGTGAAATTATGCGAAAAAATATATCTAGCACTTTGTCATCATAACTTACCATCTTTCAGAGGAGCTCTATCTGACAGTCAGCTCTACTCGTTAAAGGTGCCTCCTGAGTGACTGGGCTTCTTTTGACACATCGATCAGACGGGTTGGGGTTATTGCCATCACTTGCCGTTTTCTTGGTACTGTGGGGAGAGAAGGAGAAGAAAACATTAGCAACAGCTCCCCCACTTGCCCCAGTGAGTTATCACATAACTCGAATGTGCTCATAAAGAGATCCTCAGATGCACATGCGTGACAATATATATATATTGTGACAGATAGGGGGCGCTATTGCTCCCTTGAACCCCTCTCCACTACTCCAGACACCAGGTAAAAGTCCAAACGATGACTTTATTAAATTGCCACAGTGCACAAAGCACCCTCTCCTCCACTATATTCATAAATCAATCACAATAATATACAATAAACAATCCTCCGACTCCCAGATGCGTTGCCCTCCTACCACCCAGCTCAGCTCGACGTCTGGGAGTTCCCACAATCCTTTTATATTCCCTGACCCAGAAGTGTTCCCAATCCCCAGTCCATGTGATCTTGTATCACTTCCGGGTCAGGTAAAAAGTCCTTTTCTTCACCCTGGAAGCTCGTCATTCCCCTTGTCCATGTGACTTGGACGTACTTCCGGGGCATAGGGTAAATAACCGTTGTGCCCCCCTGCAGCGTCCCCTAGTGGCCCCCATGGCATCCAGCAGGGCTGCGTATAAAAACTGCAATGTCCATGATGCCCTGCTGGTCTTCGGGGAACCTCCATACTGCAGGAGGGCTCCACCTGGCTCGGGGTATTGGCCGATAAACGGCCGCCATACACCACATATATATATATATATATATATATATATATATATATATATATATATATATATATATATATATATATATATATATATACACACTGTATAAAAACAATCTAGTTGTGCTACCTGTCAAAGGCAAGTTGAAATCTAAGTAATCAATGTATAGACCTCATTGTTCACATTTGCAGTGCATCATTTATTTAAATGTATTTGCTAAAACATGTGATAGAATACATTGCATTTGTCATTCCAACAGATGGAGTATCACAAACATAAATAACATAAGTAGTATAGTATAGTAATAAAATACATTATTTTTAAATGATTGTGATACACCATCTGTTGAAATAACAAATACAATTGATATGTCTGCAAATGACTGTAATGTGCCATCTGTTGGAATGACAGAGACATAACAACCAGACTGACACATAGAAACACAGGCACATATCCTTTTATTAAGATATAGATAGATAGATAGATAGATAGATATGCAAAGGAAAAAAGTAAGTTATTTAAATTACTGATTGCTTACTGATATTGAAAAGAAAAGTAGGCCGAGCCTCACTGTATAGCTTTCATTACCTGTATGTCCATTTAATGGCTCCCTATGCCCCTTACTATATGTACTGTATAAAAAGAGCGAGAGTCCATGTTTTCTGTATGGGGCACAGGGAGGTGCAGCCCAATGTAGCAGCAATTGTCATAAGACAACAAAAAATTGTGTGCAGGCTGACGATCTATAGCAATTTCATTTTAACTTACCTAGTACGCATGACTGTGGGATGTAGAAACATGTGGATTACCTGAAGAAAAGCAACACAAAAGTGTGAACAAACAGACATGACACTGGCAATTGGCTGGTCAGTTAATGAGTTGCTATGCCAATCTGCTGCCCAACAGAAAACAGAAATTTGGCAAACTGGTACCATAATTGAGACTTGTACTTGATTTCTTCTAAGTAGACTTTTTGAAGATAAACATCTGCTGACTATAATAAATGACTTGGAGGACAGGTACTGCATTGCAAAAGTATTGTTTGAGTAAAGCAAATTGCATGAAACTGTGATACTTAGTAATTTTGAAGCTATCTGAAATACATACTTAATAGCACTCTGGCAAGTAACATTAAAAGAGATAAATATATTTCTTAGTTAGATTCCTTATGTAACATTTCATTTTGACCCCAGCTGCACAAGTTAATGTCAACAGTTTCTGGATGGTTCCCCAGTCTTGTGCACCAAGACCTTGGTGTGTGAAGGCGCTACTAAGAATGTGATTAGTCTTATGGAAAAGAAAAGTTTAGTGGAAAGGGGGTTGAGTTGGTCTTAACTTATATTTGCCAGGCGTACACTTTTATCATCCTTGGAAGGATTTCACAACCATCAAAGCTTCTGCAACATTTTCATATAAATGGACAGGACTTTCTTAGCTGAGCAGAGCCTGCTTGTGATGTCTCAGGGATGCCCTATGAGATGTCACCCCTACTGGAATGTCCTCAACAACTAAAGTGTGCTTGTCTGTTAGCCTTTACCTATCCATATTTAAGCTAGTTATTTCAAGATTAGACTTACAGAGAGAAGTGTGTATTGAGGAGTGAGAGGGGACCATTTCAGAGTACAGCACCAAGTTTAATATAAACCTCCAATGTCATAAGGAGAAGAAGAAGACTTAAATCATTACACCCTAACACATTGTGATTTATTCTTATGTATTCTTTTCCAGTTAGGTAGATTTAGAATTTCCTGTACTGTATAGGTAGAATAAGATATATCTACAAATAATTCAATAATTCATACATGCAGTATATATAAGAATACAAGCATTTCTGATAGGAAAAAAAAACCAGAAAAGCACCCTATAAATATGCAGAATACATTTTGTTAAAGTGCTTTCTCTATTACAGGCTTGTGAGGACTCAGAGCTTACTTGGTCAGGATAAGACACAAGAGGAGACCCCCAGCTCACTGCAGGACACACACATGCGCAATCCCATACTCACTCACATGGCCAGCTGTGCACACATCAATAAGACTAATTAGTATTTGGAGAAGGTGCAACTTTCATGCAGAGTATGACATTTCCTGGAATTGGCCTCTGGTCCCTCGAGCCTTGTGTCATCTGCCAATAACCACTGTGCCACTTCCTGTCCTACTTGTAAATTTACGGTTATAAATACAGAACTAGCATCCATATTAATAAAAGGTGTCTGTGTATCTGTTTGTCTATGCAGTTGCTGTGTCTCTGTCATTCCAACAGCTGGTACATCACAAACATTTATATCAATAAAATACGAGTACTTTGCATTTGTTATTCTTACAGATGGCGCATCACAAATATTTACAGTAATGCATTTAGCTCATTTTGATATTAAATGGTACTACAGAGTAACGGGGATTGTGGAAGAGAGGTGAACAAGAGAGTGCAGGCAGGGTGGAATGGGTGGAGAAGAGTGTCAGGAGTGATTTGTGACAGACGGACATCAGCAAGAGTGAAAGGGAAGGTCTACAGGATAATAGTGAGATCAGCTATGCTATATGGGTTGGAGACAGTGGCAATGACCAGAAAGCAGGAGACAGAGCTGGAGGTAGCAGAGTTAAAGATGCTAAGATTTGCACTGGGTGTGACGAGGATGGATAGGATTAGAAATGAGTACATCAGAGGGTCAGCATGGGTGGGAGACAAAGTCAGAGAGACGAGATTGCATTGGTTTGGACATGTGCAGAGGAGAGACGCTGAGTATGTTGGGAAAAGGATGCCAAGGACAGAGCTGCCAGGCAAGAGAAAAAGAGGAATGCCTAAGAGAAAGTTTATGGATGTGGTGAGAGAGGACATGTAGGTGATGGGTGTGACAGAGCAAGATGCAGAGGACAGAAAGATATGGAAGAAGATGATCCGATGTGACGACCCCTAACGGAAGCAGCCGAAAGAAGCTGAAGAAGAAGATTAAGTGGCACTATCTTGTAGTTGCTTTTCTGAGGTCGAGGATTTCATTCCTGTCACTATTTGATTGAATTTCCTAATGGTTTAGGGGCAGTGTTTTTTTTTTTTGGAAAATCCTGGACATTGTTACAGGTCCTTGATCACCACTGTTTTAAATACCCATCGTTAGGCTTATGTCTCCTATTTCTAGGGGCGTGACCTCAGAGGTCATGACCTGTTTGTAATCAGCATTAAAGGATAAAAGGTCAGGTAATCGTTCTTTTCCTTATCTGATCTACAGATTCCAAAACTCTTCCAAAAACTTTTGCTTATATGCTTCCTGCAAATTTCATTCATTTTTTACTTCCTTGCTTGTAATTTTTTGACCACGAATATTGTCTCTCTCTTTGTTTGGCTTTGGTTACTATTTTTGTACTCCTAAGTTTGATCCTTTGTTCTTTCTCTACATGCATCCCTTGATTCTGCTCAAATGTTTACAAATGTTTGTGATGCACCATCTGTTGGAATGACAAATGCAGTGCATTTTACTACTACATGTACTTTGTACTACAAAATGCATTCTGATGCACTGCAAATGTTAAAGCTGATGTCTACATTGATTACATAGATTTTAACCTATCTAAAACAGGTATCTATACTAATAAAAGTAAGTAATATAATTATACTACACAAAAGCACTATAAGAATGAAATGCTTAACCCCTTCACCTATGGTTCTGCATGTGAGTTGATGGCTGCCGCCAAATATTTTACACCTTTGGAGAACCGCCAATGCCTCTTAAACATCTTAGATTCACAGGTGACAATTTCAGTAGTGGACACTTTGATGTTTATGAATGTTTAAACTCTAAAAAGCTGGATGTGAAGTTATCGATGAAACCGGTTGTATACTTACAACGCTTGACAGATGGCGAATGTCTCTTCAACACAAGTCCTGCAAATACTGTCGTCATTGAAACAAACCATGAAACTCAAACCGATTATGACAGCAGCAATCCAAGCTGTGAGATTTGAAACAAGATTACTGTTCACATGGCCAACTGTACGTTGCATGCTCAGTGCACAGCTTGGTCATATAACAACCGGAGGGCCAAACTCACAATGTGGTATACAAAGAGATCCTTAACAAATAATTATTGGTATATTTTCCCTCAGTTTAAAAAGGTTTACTTTTCTTCATAATAAAAATTTTAAGAGCAGTACTTTGCCGCTGCGAAGCGCGGGTATTTTGCTAGTATATAAGTCAGCAGAGCATGAGTCGTAAACCGTTAAGCATTAGTAAAAGAAAAAAAAATTAATGATTGCACATATATTTGAATATGCATAAAAATATACACTCCACATCAACAATTCCAAACACTCTTCCATAGTCTCTAAATTTCTAAGGAGTTCTCAAAGTAGTAACAAGAAATAAGAAATCAGGCAAACAAGAGAAGACCACTCAGCCCACCAAGCCTGTTTGTTTAGCTAATAGCTAAGCTGTCCCAATGTCTCATCCAGATACTTCTTGAAGGTTGTCAAAGTGTCTTCTTCAACTACATGTCTCAGTAGTTTGCTCCAGAGTCCAACAACTCTTTGTGTAAAGAAGTATCCCCTGGCTTCAGTCTTAAATGCATTTTCTCTTCATTTCCACGCATGTCCTCAAGTATGTGATTCAACTTTAAGCCAAAAGAATGTTGTGCTGCATCAACTTTATCGATGTCTTTGAGAATTTTGAAGATCTGGATTAGGTCCCCACGCTGTCTCCTCTGCTCAAGACTAAACAGGTTTAATTCTCTGAGTCAGTCAGAGCAGGACATGTCCTTAAGCTGCTCTCCTCTGCCACAGCTGCCTGTGCTTCTTGTATTTTTTTTTGTGTCCCCTTAGTGTCCACCATTCCTCTAATTTTAGCGTCATCCACAAACTTCACAGGCTTTCTAACTATAATGAAATCAACATTCTTAACATACATCAGAAAAAGCAACGGTCCAAGGACAAACCCCTGAGGGACTTCACTGATGACCCCAGTCCATGTGAAGCCTAATAAATAGCAAATAATTACAAATGGTCAGGGAAAGCTCTTGATTTTCCTGTATTTTGTGTGTTTATTTTCATTTTTCACAGAAAAATATCTTGGATTTGTTAAGCAACGGTTATTCTTGGCAAACATTACATTTTGGAAGTCTTAAGGCAGTTATCCATCCAACCTCTACTTCTAAAAGGCAAATGAAGGTCTTTGACGCCAGTGGAATTACAGGACTGTCCACAATCTGACAGTTTAAGCCAAGAGAAGCAACTTGGTGGAGGTGGCAGTAATACAAGACCACCACGGCAATGAAAAGGTTAAGAGAGAGAATAGCTTAATAGCTGTCTGTTATAATGCCTGAAGAGAAAACCCTTCAGTATTTCTTAATTTAGATCTTTTCAATTATTTCTTGCTCTTTAACAATTCTTTCCAAGGGTGATGGATCTTGTGCTATGCTGTGCTTATAGATCTCTTAAATATCCAAAGTTATTCTTGTAACCTGCCCCTGAATTGTTCGTAAAGGAGACGGTCATCAGTCACACTGTGTCATGTTTCAGCCAGCATTTCTCCCCGGCTAAGGTTCAAAGTTGTGTTTCTTGTCTGTTTTGTGTAGGCTTGTGCCATTTATTTGTGTTTAATGTTTCTTTTGTTTATTCTGTATATTAATCTTTGTGTTTATCTGATTATGTTCCATGTGTTTTGTGGGTGGTTTCCCCTGCCAAACACCACCAGGGACTGCCCACCACCCTATATAATGGAGGGCCTTCCCTCGTTCCTGGCGGTTCATTTCGAATACACTATGGGGTGGAGTGTTTCTTGTCTTTAACTGCTTTTTGCTTTGGGAATTCCTGGATTTTTTTCGAACCTCTGCTCTGTTTCCAAGTTCACCCTTGGATTCTGTTTTGGACTTATGTTTTCCGGCAATTCCTTTTGTGCTCATAGGAGCTTTTTGGGACTATAGAGATTTTTTTGTTTAAATAAACTTTTTATTTTTTAAAGATTACTCAATTGCCTTTTCTTGCATCTAGTTGGGGTTTTGACCGTATTTCCCCCCTTTGAAAGTATTTTTAGGTCTTCTCTGTTTTTGTTACTTATAAGTCTTACTTTTTCCAGTGTTGTGAAAAAACTTTCCTCTACTTTCAAAGCAGTCATTCTCGGGGATCAGATGAAAATTCTTTATTTGCATAAAGATATACACAAACATCTCAGTCCATGGGGTGAGCAATCAATAATACAATTCATTCTTTTTTTACGCTTTTCTATTATCATCACGTCATCTAACTCTTAATATGCAGAGTTAGCCAATCATCTTAGCCAGTCAACTATAGCCGCCAGTAACTTCATATACATGTCGATTCTTCCGTTATTCTACACATCGCTTCATCAATAGGGGTGTCCTACAGGTATTTCCATTGATCTTATCACCTCTTCATAATACGGGTGTTTGGCCTTTTTTAATAGTTAGTCTTTGATTTTTTAAGTGGATGTTCATTAGTCTTTTACTTCATTTTAACCTTAGTAATTACTTTGGTTATCCCTCTAAGATGAGGCAACCCTGAAGCTTTAAGCCACGTTTAGTTAGCCTTTTAGTTACCTTCAGTCCTTTTCCTTATGCTTTTAATAATCCATTGTTGCAACTTCATTTAAGTATACGCTTGTATTAAATTGTAAAAATGATCATGTATTGATTAAAAACATTTGATGAAAATTCTATACCAGCAGCTTCTCAGTATGAGGCTGGCCAGAATAGTCGTTGTACATTGGCCTAGGCTAAGTGTGGTTGGTATGCACCGAATGGTGGGCTTCCTAGCAATTACCCTATAAAAGTCTTTGGTCTCAAACTCTAACCAAGATTTGTATCAAAGGTAGATCTTCCATTAAGGGCATTTCCACCAGGATTTTTATTTCAATAGGCTCTATGCACACTCTCTTCTGGATTCCGTGTCAGCCAGCTGCTTCACTTCTGGACTTACTAGGGCACTTTTGATCCCAATCACTTCAAGACATGCACATTCTAACGGAAATCGCTGTAAGTCACATTATTCAAACATTGTGCCAAACGTCAGGAGCTAAAAAGAAGAAGGGCCTCAAACTATATGTTTCAATCTTCATCCACAGTTACGAAGGTAAGATCTGAACGTATTAACATGTTTTGTGTACTAGCCATGGCTAACTAGTGACCCCGCTAACGTTATGTGTCTTTGTCAATCTCAGTTTCAAACAAGGATTCAGAGAAAGGAGAGGTTACCATTAGGGCTCAGTGCTACAGCTGTTACAGTTTATAACTTGTGTCTTCTATGAACTTACATGGAAAGATATGTGATTACATTAGGCTTCTTTAAAAAACAGAATTTCAATCCTTAGTCAATAAACTCTATTCAGGGACAGGGGGGTACGTATGTAAGGTTAATACATAACAACATGAGTCTGCTGGACATCTTATCATGTAAAAAAGCAAACGTCTCTGTCTGAGCCAGCAAAACAGAGAATGCCAAACTGCTGCTTCATTTTAACTTGTTTCCTTAAGTGGAGGATCTTCCCTCTGAGAGATATGTTTTCATCAAGCACTAGGTCAACAACTTCTGGAACCGGAGCCAAATTGTAGTTGTGGTCCTTTAGGATTTTATCATTCTCCTCCTCACCCAGTGCGTCATCCTCCATCAGTTGCTTTCTCCATTCTAGAAGGTGGACTGGAGAAATTGTTTCACTCAAACAACGGAGGAACCACTCCCTTCTTCATCAGTCGCTACCCTGTCTCAGACCCTGGCTTGAGCAAAAATCCTTTTTTTTTTTTTGGGAAAAGGCAGGCTACAAATACAAGTCTAGGGACTAATAGTTAAACTCTCTCTCTCTGGATAGCGATGATCCATTTAGATCAGGTTTCTGCAACTGAGAGAAATGTATGAAAACATTGTACTTACTGAAAGCTTGACAAAAAGGTACACAACAATATTCAACTGTACGATGAAAGTTAAACTTCTTTCTCTTGGACATTCTTGACACTAGCCAAAAATCATAACTGCAGTATGGACAACAGAAGTGGCTGAGATGGCTGAGATTTCACTGGAAGTCCATCAGCCATATTGTGTGCATATAGCGAATTAAAACAATAATTTAGAGTCACCTTCTAACTCAAGTACAGCTGATCATATACACTAGCATGCGGTATAAACATACACTAACGTTATCAAAGCTGGCAGAGCTTATCAGCAATATTATTATAAGTAGTTGACTGAGTCTTTGAATGAACCATACTGTAGTTATCTCCTGATATCTAGATACACATAAAGAAGAATCCAGCTATAAAGAACCACCAGGCAGTTTAACAGCTTGTGTTTGGGTGGCTCTGTCACCTTTGGAGTCTAACACTAGTGCATGCTGGTATTCTGGTTGGAAGATTTAGACATTTAAAAAATAGGACCAAGTACATGACATTCAGAAAGGACAAAGACAGGGAATAAAGGGAGCTGAGGTCATCAATGACAAATGACTGTGTACAGTCTGGGAGTTGCACTAAGAGTAGCATTAATGTTCTTCAAACATTTTAGGAGGATATTGTGGTCTCTTGTGTCAAGAGCAGGAGTGTCAGGTCAGAGATATAATCCGCATTAGGAGCAGTAAAGGTGCAATGATCCAGACAAAGAGGTATGATATAGTTTGGGGCTAAAGAAATGAAGAACCATCTAGACAAGAAATGAAAATTTGAGATGTGACAAGTTAGATGGAGCAGAGAGGTAGGTGTGCAGTATGCCTGTTCAATAGAGATCCACTTCCATAAACAAAAGGACAGTGAAATTGGAGCTGGATGGAAGAGACAGCGTGAGTGATGATGGGAAGAACATCAGCACTACAAGATTTGAGAAGAGACACAGGCAGAGGACACAGCTAGTGAGCTATTATGAGAAGGTACGGGAGACAAGAGAGAGAATGTCACAAGGGAGAAGTGAGAAGGAAGAGGATTCTCTAAGTGGAACAGAAAAGGACGGGGTGGGCAAGTGAAGAGAGTCGATTTTAAGATGTTGACCTTGGCATGACTAGAACAGAATACCTATAATGACATTTATCAGAAGGAAGTCGGTTTCAATTGAGCAACGCCACCAATGGTAAATAAGTTTTAAAATTTGGAGCTACAATGTAACTGGTGACTTAAAAAAATGGCTTCTTAACAGTAATACAATTCCACTGCTAAAGATGAGTGGGTAATAATAGATATATTTATGAGGCATGGAAAAAGCAGAAATATTTACTGTTTCAGACTAGGCCTGTGGTATCATTTTATCTGATCATTTGAATTTAAGATTTTACATTATGATGCTTTACATCTGTATTTTCATGTTATTTCCATTTTGGGGTTGCTGTTGTTTGTAAGATAAAAGTAACACAAAGGCATTGTGGGATTTGTTTAATAAAAAATAAGAGAAGAAAAAGTTGAAATGGTGACGTGCTTGACCTTCTTTGTTGTAGTCAGTTGATATGTTATAAAAAATGGCAACAGGGATTCACACAGTTACAACGAAAATGACAAGATTTGAGTAAAATTTAAGAAGAATCGATTAATTTAAGTCGGGTATAAAATCGTGGTCATAACATAGAGACGACAGGGAGCAGTTCTTTGTCATAAAATCAGAGGCTGACAGCACAGTGTAACATAATCAGATTGCCACTCTTCTAAATGTAATGGGCACCAGCACTTATGGGCTACAGACAAACATAGTGCACCCCCCCTTGAAACCCAAAAACAAAACGTTTGACCAAACTGAGCAAATATTGAGGGGTCATTTCAAACCCAAACTGCTGATAATTCTGATTCAGCCTCTGTAGTCAAAAGGCCCACAAGGCTGTAACTCAGTATGTGGCAGAGCTGAAGCAATGTGTGTGCTGTTACTGCAGGATTGGACCAAATTCGGATGAGGCACCGCAGGACTGATTTGTTCTGATGGTTGGCTGACATCAGAAACGAACCCAACATGCACAACAGAGTTTGAAAACAGCAGATCGAGACATGCAGCAGCTAGGAAAGCAGGACGTGTCTTCGATTGCAGCATAAAGTCAGTGCATGGATTTCAGGTCAAATCGTTGCAATGGTAAAAGCCACAAGTGCAGTTTTAAAGAAGCAAAATGGCACAAAAGGTGAAGCAATCGCATCAGCAAAATAAAGATCATAAAGCCAAGAAAAGCACAAAGTTTGTGGAAATGGAGTATCAGCCTCCCAGTGTGCTCATTACAAATGAATGAAGAGAAACACTCATTTAAAGCAGCTTTTATGGTTATAGATATGGAAACAGACAATGGTGCCGCTGTGTCAGTCATGCCAGAGCAGCCATTTAAAGAAATGTTTGTGAGACTTTGGAGGTTGTTAATGTTAAACCAAAAAAGTATGCAAAAGAAAAATGGCTGTTCTTGGAAAACGGGATGCAATGGTGCACTCTGAGGAACAAAGTGAAATAAACCCACTGATTGTAGTTATGGTGAAGGGACCTGTATTGTCCAAAAGCTTACATTAAATTGGAAGTAAATTAAAATGTGAAGTCAAAAAGATGAACTGCAGTTTGAATCCATTGAAGCAGCGCGGGAATGTTATGAAGATGTTTTCAAAGGGGAGTTGGGAATTTTATGAGCAGATGATACCAGGGATAAAAACAGGAACACAAAGAGAAGAACACAGGCAACACATTTGAAAACACACTCCCCAAAGTTTAGGCATCAACCAGCTACCTACATTCAGCATACTTCAATGTTCAAGTCCTGCACCTGGGCTGTTGTACCACTAAGCCACAAAGCTTATAATGGACACTGGGGACTTCAGATGGTTGAGTTGATGGCTTGACCCTATTTAACAAGCTCATGTCCTTGGCCTGTCTTTCATCATATTCCGAAGAAGTGCTTGTGGATCTTTCAGCACACTCTGTAGTGCCGTTACTAGAATTTACAGTTTTTACTGGAATCTTCAGTGTGGCCATCAGACACTGAAACGATGTGAAATTCTGTTTCTTATCTAGTGGTCTGCCAATGTGACGTCCCAGGCTGTAAGAGGTAAACATGAGGGTGACCTCTGGGTGGAAGAGCTAAAAGCAGAGGCTGAGAATGTGGATGTCAGGGTGTGACATGAAGAAGAGAAGATGATGACGAGCTGAACACAGGGTGGCATGGGTGTGACAGGGTACAGTAGGTAACCATCTCCAGTTTGGGTTTATGTTCCTAAGTATTCATCTATTTATGTTCTCAAGTTTGGTGTCAATAAATAGCCTCTTCTCCATCAATAGTATGTGCATTATTATAGTATCACTAGTCTAGTATTAGTTAGTTAAGTGGTCTCCCCTAGACTTTCTTGTATACTCTGATATGGGGATGGATATTTGAGGAGTAAACCGCAAGATAATGATTATATTTTTATATTATGTACATTAAAGAACCATCAACAACAAGTCAAATTCGTAATATATTGAACAATTATTATAAAAGTAAAGTTGAATAAATCCGAATCTGCAGCTGCATGAATAAAAGGTAAAGTATCACTTCTGGTTAGTGGAAATAGCCTAAAAGTTGATAGAAATCTACATTACTTGCATGCAAAATTTGGTTGACCGAAGTGAAAGCGTACTCATGTTATCATGTTTACACACACACACACAGACATAATTCCAAAACTGGTATTTTCGGACTCAGGGTGGTCTAAAAACGTTGAGATTCAGCAAAATCTTAAACTGAATTTTTGGAGGATTCTTATACTTTCCCTGTACTCCGTATACAGGAAAGTCAGGGAGGTCTAAAACGTTGAGATTCAACAAAATCTCAACATCGAATCTTAGGATGATTACAATACTTTCCCTATACTTCGTACAGAAGAAAGTAAAAATGCAATTAAGTTGTTAATGACTATTACTTTTATAACAATTATCATTAAAATTTTCATCATTGTGACAGGCATATTTCAAGCAATCCCATAATATCCCTTCATTCATCCTCATGTAAACTATTTTTTTTCCACTGTATTTGAGCGTCACATGAGTGCTCACTAGCACCGATTAAATGGAGTCTTATTTTTTACATGGCTCTTTTAGGTAGCTTGATGTCCATAGAAGGATGGCATGCTGTTGCTACACTAGTTGGAAATCATATGTGAGACTTTGGCAGGCTTGTAGTTTTTTTTAGGCTCCCCTGCAGCTGACACTAAAACTGCCCCCTTTCAGGTTGGAATGCCAGCTCATACTGTTGGTGGCTCATCCTCTCCTCCCCAGGATGATGTAACTTGTCAGCGCCATTATGTCATTTCTGTAAAGGACAGGAGCTTGTGCTGGTAATGTCAAGAACAAAGCAGGACTCTGTCCTAGTCAGGACACTAATCCACCATAATAAAAGTGTCTGTGTGTTCGTCTGGGAGCTACGTGTCTGTCATTCCAAAAGACTTGTGCACCACCAGCATTTTTAGTAGTAAAATGCATTGCATTTGTCATTCCAATAGATGGCGCATCACAAACATTGACACTGCTGTTACAGATCCCAGACCAAATGCCATATAACAGAGACATACAGTGCATCCGGAAAGTATTCACAGCGCATCACTTTTTCCACATTTTGTTATGTTACAGCCTTATTCCAAAATGGATTAAATTCATTTTTTTCCTCAAAATTCTACACACAACACCCCATAATGACAACGTGAAAAAAGTTTACTTGAGGTTTTTGCAAATTTATTAAAAAAAAAAAAAAAAATGAGAAATCACATGTACATAAGTATTCACAGCCTTTGCCATGAAGCTCAAAATTGAGCTCAGGTGCATCCTGTTTCCCCCGATCATCCTTGATCATTCATGCGCTGTGAATACTTTCTGGATGCACTGTATGCATTTCAATAGATGGTGCACTGCAAATGTTAATGTGGAGGTCTATGTTGATTGCTTAGATCTCAACATGTCTTAGACCATCGTAAAGCACACTAATATGATGCGGATTACCTAACTGTCATATCTTAATGGGAAGTGAGGAAACTAGTCTTTGAAGAAACCCAAGCATTACGGTGAGAACATCTCCTTATAAGTAACTCCTGGACTCTGTGTGCAAACGTGCAATTCGATAGCAATATCAACAAACAGTAGCTGATTCAATTTTGGAAAATGATGACAGGAACAATACACTTTTAACAGGAATATCCCAACAATGCTGCTTTTAACATAAGATAGTTCCTTGGTCATAATCACACTAGTTAAAAGGTAAAATGCAGTGTACTACAATAATGAAAATGACGAGATGAGATAGGAGAGGAAAGAAGAGAAGGGGCAAAGAATACATTGTGGCCTGCAGGGGACACTCTGGCACCCCATCCCCAACTTACACAGACAACAGGCACAAGTCCAGCACAACACTGGCTTATTTTGCTGTGGGAAACTCCTTCCGATCATTTCACACACACCAAAGCACATCATAGTAACAAAAATAAGTACAAATACAGGAGAAAAGCAGCTCACAGCAGTTTGTCTTCTGACTCTGTCATTCTTCTCATCTTTCTCGTTCTCCACTCCTCTCAGTAAGCTTCTTCACCTTCCTCATGACTCTGGCTCCCAGAATGAAGGCAGTGGACTTCTTTTATGCTGCACCCGGGAGTACTTCATGTGGCCTGGAAACACTTCTGGCAGAAGTGAAAGCCCAACAAAGTAGGACTCCGTAATCCCCACAGCACCTCCTGGCGGCACCCATGGAGCCCAACAAGGATGAGTTGCCCTGTGGGAATCTGAGACATCACTGCAACTCAGGGGGCTGCCATCTAGTGATCTGGTGGAGATAACCCCCTGTGCACACTCTCTCCACTGGTTCTTCCACTCTCGGCCAAGTAAAGGTGCTAGCCATCCACCACAATGTTTAACTTTCATATTAATCATCCACCACCCTAATTTCAATGAGAGAAGGTTAGTTATTGCAATATTACCATACAGATATTAGGATTTTGATGGCAGGCCTAAAGCACATCACAGGCATAGTTTTATACTAAAAATGTAATAATTCTTGCAGCATTTTCTCCCTGTCTTTTAATGTTGCCGTGCTGGCCTGTATCTGGAACGAGGCCAGGATTCAATAGGCTACTTCAGGGCTCTGATTACAGAATAGAGCTGGAATAATGACACCCGCACATCAGGGCTTCCCTAATTGGGATCAAGGTAATCAGCTAACATTCCTCAATTTACCACCGAAATGTTTCTGAAAAGGATCAGCCACTAATGCGTTTCTAAAATGGATCCAATTATAAGCACT
Organism: Polypterus senegalus; assembly: GCF_016835505.1. Classification (NCBI taxonomy): domain Eukaryota; kingdom Metazoa; phylum Chordata; class Cladistia; order Polypteriformes; family Polypteridae; genus Polypterus; species Polypterus senegalus. The sequence goes on along the minus strand of NC_053159.1, from coordinate 104,423,979 downwards.
TGACGATAAAGTCAATAATATAATTCACTTAAAATGTTTGACAGAAAAGCTTTGAGAAATATTGAACAGTGAGAACACATTAAAATACATCTAACAAATGTTTCTTGGGGGAAAAAAATACACTTTGTCAAAGATTACAAAAATGACAAGAACATTGGAAAACAGTAAAGTTGTCATCGTTGTTAAATAAGCAGGAAGTAAAACTCAAAGTCGTGTGGCACGTTCTTTAAATCTCCAACATGCTAATTTGCATATCATTTGCATGTTATGAATTCATTTATGACTAAGTGGAGTCCACGTCCGTTTGCCCAGGATAGTTTATTTCCCCCCAATATCCTTACGATGTAAGTATCCAGTTATTAATGACTCTAAACAGAGTTAATGTGGGTGTCTACATAAGTATACCCTATTATGACCCGGACCAACCAATCAGTAATGAACCTAAATTATTAGGATTGGCTCTGAGTGAATGTAATGAAGATGAATATGTTAGCCCTCCATCTTCCAAAGAAGATATTGTTGCTGTCTTTTAGGAGTATAAAGAGATAAGGCTACAAAATATTTTCAGAACATTAGAATGCAATGGTGGGTCCTAAATCTTTTTCTCTTTTGGGTGCATTTCATGGGCTTCTAACATTTTTTAATGAAAATAGGCAAAAGTACAAAACAATAAAATTTATTTTTTGTATAGCCCAAAATCACATTAGTGCCGCGATGGGCATTAGCAGGCCCTGCCTCTTGACAGCCCCCCCCGCCTTGACTCTCTAAGAAGACAAGAAAAAACACCCAAAAAAAAAACCCTTGTAGGGAAAAAATGGAAGAAACCTTGGGAAAGGCAGTTCAAAGAGAGACCCCTTTCCAGGTAGGTTAGACGTGCAGTGGGTGTCAAAAAGAAGGGGGTCAATACAATACACAGAACAATCAATACAGCATAAAAATAACAATTTTTAGAAGTACGGGGTAGAATTTAACAGTAGATGATACCACATAATATGATTTGGATTTGTTTCCTTTTGTTTAGAGTCCTGGAGACCTCAGCCATCAAGCTGCCTCCCCCATTTGGCCATTCCACAGCTGAAATAGCGCTAATTCGATGAAAGGACCCCTCTTTCCCATGATTCCTGTGATCCTCCATCAGGGATGACTTTACCTTAGGCAGGCAAAACAACTTGGCAGGTGGGCCATGGCACCAAGTGCCACATTTGAGTACCAAGAAGAGAAACCGAATAGGTGAGGGTTAGTAACAAATTATTACTATCATGTTACTTATGTTTTAGTGCTAATGACTAAAGTCCTTTTAGTCCTATAGTTCTCATCATAAATGCTCAGAAAACTGCCTGAAAAAGGGCAGTGTATGTTATTTCTTTTAAACACTTTATTTATAACCAAAAATATGCCTTAGAAAAAAAATGCTATAATGTTGCTATGAATGAATCATTAAAGAAAAGATAACAGTCAGCCAATCAAACATACAATCAATCCCATACTGTAATGCACAGCAAGAGTTAAGGATTATTCGTTTTAAATGAAAAATCAAACCTCGTCCTAACCCAAAACATTGAGCTAAATAATAACAAAAAAATGTTCATACTTCCTCATATTAATTAAGTTACACATGTATGTCAGAGGGTCACCCTCCGAGTTCCTTCCAGGTATGTAATACCACATTGAACCAAAAGAGGGCACTGCCGTTAACTTACTTGTCGTCTTCTTCCTCCACAGGGCAAAGAAACCACCCAATGAGGGAAACTGACTCCGCCCCTTCTGGCTCCTAGACCAGGGGTCCTCAATCACGGTCCTGGAGAGCCGCAGTGGCTGCAGGTTTTTGCTCCAACCCAGTTGCTTAATAAAAAGCACTTATTGCTAAAGTAACACTTCTGCTTCACTTTAGTGATTTTGAGCCCTTATTGCTTAATTTTGTCTTAAACAGCTATTTTAATTGCTCCTTATTATCAATAACATGCAAATGACAAGAGAGAGCAGCATTTCTCCATTTAGCTTATTTACATTTACACCTGTGTGTATTTATCTGCACTATTGGGTTTAATTAATTACTTGGAAGAAAAATGAAGAGAAAAAAGTGAAGGACTGAGAATTACTCGTCCATTTTAGCCTTCAAATCATTTGCATGATAGAAAGGGAAAGAAAATCTAGGATATGAGAATGACCTGACATAGCAGAGTTAATTTCATTTCATAGCTTGTTAGTGATTTATTGGCAAGAATTGCTTTCTAATTAAGCAACCAGGTCAGAACAAAAACCTGCAGCCACTGCGGCTCTCCAGGACTGGGATTGAGGACCCCTGTCCTAGGCCATAAAAGAGAAACTGTCTGGAAGAAGGCGTCACTTCTTACCCAAGCAACCAGAGCAAAGGAACTCCACTTTTACCTGATGGCACACAGCAGTATTGTTGATGTTTGGTGGCTGTGTTTTGTGTTTCAGTTTTACGCTATCGAGCGTTCTTTTAGTTTACACCGCTGAGTAAACAGGGGCAGTGTCTCAAAATTTATCAGCCTGTCATTACCTCAGACAACCACAATTACAACAATGAGAATGTAACAGAAACATTAGCACTGGCCCAGTGGATTTATTTTAAAATAACTTTAATGAATTCTTGCCAAATTCTAAAGAAGTGCTGCATAGTTCCTCACAAAGAAAATGCGATTTTGTTCTACTCTTCAGTAATAATATCATTTTCCCATTGAGTTATGAAGGATACATTAGGATGCTTCCTGTGCCACCAATGTAGGGTAGGAAATCACAATGAGTTTATGTTCTGAGAGTCTAATTGCATCAGAACACAGATACAGAAATTCAATTACAACTGTAAAATGATTTGAGATGACCGTAAATCTGGCATTATCTGATAAAAAATAACATCTTTGCACAAAAGGAGTTTAAATGTGGATATTCCCAGAACAAATGTCCTAGAAAGGCTGGAGCTACATGGCATCAGTTACTCATTTACTCTTATGTAACATGACCTTAACAAAGGCTTCTTTGGGTCTTCCTAACACTTCCAAAGCTTCAGTAAAGTGTTTCTTCATCTCTGTAATGTGACCACTTTGGAGTAGTCTGAGGTGACTTAACTGAGACACATTAATGCTGATATTGCATATTTAGTACAATTGTGCTTGAAAGTTTGTGAACCCTTTAGAATTTTCTATATTTCTGCATAAATATGACCTAAAACATCATCAGATTTTCACTCAAGTCCTAAAATTAGATAAAGAGAAACCAGATAAACAAATGAGACAAAAATATTATACTTGGTCATTTATTTATTAAGGAAAATGATCAAATATTACATATTTGTGAGTGACAAAAGTATGTGAACCTTTGCTTTCAGTATCTGGTGTGACCCCCCCCCTTTGCAGCAATAACTGCAACTAAATGTTTCCAGTAACATTGATCATTCCTGCACACCGGCTTGGAGGAATTTTAGCCCATTCCTCCGTACAGAACAGCTTCAATTCGGGGATGTTGATGGGTTTCCTCACATTAACTGAATGTTCTCATTCATAAGATCAGGACTTTGACTTGGCCATTCCAAAACATGAACTTTATTCTTCTTTAACCATTCTTTGGTAGAACGACTTGTGCGCTTAGGGTTGTTGTCTTGCTGCATGACACACCTTCTTTTGAGATTCAGTTCATGGGCAGATGTCCTGACATTTTCCTTTAGAATTCTCTGATATAATTTAGAATTCATTGTTCATAAATGTGAGAGAGGCCTTCAGTTGCTTAGAAGTTACCCTGGGGTCCTTTGTGACCTCACCGACTATTACACGCCTTGCTCTTGGAGTGATCTTTGTTGGTCGACCACTCCTGGGGAGGGTAACAGTGGTCTTCAATTTCCTCCATTTGTACACAATCTGTCTGACTGTGGGTTGGTGGAGTCCAAACACCTTAGGGATGGTTTTGTAACCTTTTCCAGCCTGATGAGCATCAACAACTGTTTTTCTGAGGTCCTCAGAAATCTCCTTTGTTCGTGCCATGATACACTTCCACAAACGTGTTGTGAAGAGCAGACTTTGATAGATCTCTGTTCTTTAAATAACACGGGGTGCCAACTCAAACCTGATTGTCATCCTATTGATTGAAAACACCTGACTCGAATTCCACTTTCAAACTAACTGCTAATCCTAGAGGTTCACATACTTTGCCACTTACAAATAAAGATAGATAGATAGATAGATAGATAGATAGATAGATAGATAGATACTTTATTAATCCCAAGGGGAAATTCACATAATCCAGCAGCAGTATACTGATACAAAAAACAATATTAAATTAAATAGTAATAAAAATGCATGTAAAAGCAGACAATAACTTTGAGTAATGTTAGCATTTACTCCCCCGGGTAGAATTTAAGAGTCGCATAGTGTGGGGGAGGAATGATCTCCTCAGTCTGTTACTGAAGCTACTCCTCTGTCTGGAGATGACACTGTTCAGTGGAAGCAGTGGATTCTTCATGATTGACAGGAGTTTGCTCAACGCCCGTCACTCTGCCACAGATGTTAAACCGTCCAACTTTACTCCTACAATAGAGCCTGCCTTCTTAACAAGTTTGTCCAGGCGTGAGGCGTCTTTCATCTTTATGCTGCCTCCCCAGCACACCACCACGTAGAAGAGGGCACTCACCACAACCGTCTGGTAGAACATCTGCAGCATCTTATTGCAGATGTTGAAGGACGCCAACCTTCTAAGAAAATATAGTTGCTCTGACCTTTCTTACACAGAGCATCAGTATTGACAGTCCAGTCCAATTTGTCATCTAGCTGCACTCCCAGGTATTTATAGGTCTGCACCCTCTGCACACAGTCACCTCTGATGATCACAGAGTCCATGAGAGCCCTGGGCCTCCTAAAATCCACCACCAGCTCCTTGGTCTTGCTGGTGTTAAGGTGTAAGTGGTTTGAGTCGCACCATTTAACAAAGTCTTTGATTAGCTTCCTGTACTCCTCCTCCTGCCCACTCCTGATGCAGCCCACAATAGCAGTGTCATCAGCGAACTTTTGCACATGGCAGAACTCCGAGTTGTATTGGAAGTCTGATGTATATAGATTGAACAGGACTGGAGAAAGTACAGTCCCCTGCGGCGCTCCTGTGTTGCTGACCACAATGTCAGACCTGCAGTTCCCAAGACGCACATATTGAGGTCTGTCTGTAAGATAGTCCAATCCATGCCACCAGGTGTGAGTCTACTCCCATCTCAGTCAGCTTTTCTCTAAGGAGCAGAGGTTGGATGGTGTTGAAGGCGCTAGAGAAGTCCAAAAACATAATTCTAACAGCACCACTGCCTCTGTCCAGTGGGAGAGGGATCGTGCAGCATATAGATGATGGCATCCTCGCTCCCACCTTCTCCTGGTATGCGAACTGCAGAGGGTCGAGGGCGTGGCGGACCTGTGGCCTCAGGTGGTGAAGCAGCAGCCCTCCATGGTCTTCATCAGATGTGACGCCAGAGCAACAGGCCGGAAGTCATTCAGCTCACTAGGACGTGATACCTTTGGGACTGGGGTGATACAAGATGTTTTCCAAAGCCTTGGGACTCTCCCCTGTTCCAGGCTCAGGTTGAAGATGTGCTGTAGAGGACTCCCCAGTTCCAACGCACAGGCCTTCAGCAGTCGTGGCGATACACCATCTGGACCCGCTGCTTTGCTGGCACAAAGTCTTTCAGCTCTCTGCTCACCTGGGCTGCTGTAATTGTGGGTGGGGATGTCTCACCTATGCTGGTATCAGCAGAAGGATGGTTGGAGGATGCAGTACTCGAGGTGAGAGTGGGTTAGTGATCAAACCTATTAAAGAAGTTGTTCATTTGGTTTGCTCTCTCCACGCCTGTCTCGATGGTGGCACCCGCTCGAGCTGCAGCCAGTGATAATCTTCATCTCATCCCACACTTCCTTCTTGCTGTTATTCTGCAACTTCTGCTCTAGCTTTCTCCTGTACTGCTCCTTCGCCGCCCTGAGCTGGACTTGGAGTTCCTTCTGCACGCACTTGAGCTCATGCTGATCACTGCCTTTTCTTCTGGTTCAAAAGGCCCTTGATGTCACTTGTAATCCATGGCTTGTTGTTAGCATAGCAGCATACTGTTCTTACTGGAACTACAATGTCCATACAGAAGTTGATGTAATCAGTTGTGCATTCAACAGCCTCTTCAATGTTCTCACTATGTGACCCTGCATATATCCCAGTCTGTAGTTCCAAAGCAGTCTCTCAGAGCCTGCTTTGCCTCAGGGGACCACTTCCTGAATGATCGTGTGGTTGTAGGTAGCGCCCTCACTCTTGGTTTGTATTGAGGCTGAAGCAGAACCAGGTTATGATCTGCTTTCCCAAGTGCAGGCAGTGGGGTGGCGCTGTATGCGTCTTTAACGTTTGCATACAGTAGGTCGATATTCCTGTTTCCCTGGGTGTTACAGTCCACATACTGGGAGAAGGCAGGTAATGTTTTGTCCAGCGTTACATGGTTAAAGTCTCCAGAGATTAGCACAAGTGCCTCAGGGTGCTGCGTTTGTAACTTAGCAACTGTGGAATGGATGATGTCACTCGCCATCTCCGCGATCGCTTGAGGGGGGATGTAAACAATAACAGCAATCACGTGTCCAAACTCTCTGGGCAAGTAATAGTGACGCAGACTTACCGCCAACAGTTCGATGTCCCTGCAGCAAGTGGAGATTTTAACGTTTACATGTCCTGAGTTGCACCACTTTGTATTGACATAGAGAGCGAGTCCTCCTCCTTTTTTCTTTCCACAGGTACTTGCGTCTCTGTCCGCTCTAACTGTGCTAAACCCGGGTAGCTCCACGTTAGCATCTGGGATGGGAGACGTTAGCCACGTTTCAATAAAACACAGCAAGCTGCATTCTCTGTAGGTTCTGACATTTTTCACCAGCACAGCCAGTTCGTCGATCTTATTTGGTAGTGAGTTCACATTTCCCAGGATCACAGAAGGCACTGACGGTTTATAAGGCCATTTTCTCTCAAGTTGCCTGGTTTTTATCTTATCTTTTATCTTTGCGCCAGCTTGGCTACCCCGATATCGTCTTCTTACCTCGTCAGGTAAATAAGGAACCACACCGACATGAGCATTTCTTCTCAGTGCTTTAAGTTGACTACTTGAATAGGCGATTCTTGGAGTGTAAAAATCCATGTCATGTAGTAAAAATTGTAAAAAGTGTCCAGGGAGCGATTCCACATAAAAGAAAGTGGTAGAAGTGATCAGTGAAATAGAGAAAAAAATAGAAAAAATAGAAAAAAGGTAAAAAGATAAAGTCATACACGCAGCTGCTGGAAAGGCTGCCACTTGGATGCGGCGCCAGAAAACATGTCTATTCAATCAATGATATTCAATCATTTTCCTCAATAAATAAATGACCAAGTATAATATTTTTGTCTCATTTGTTTACCTGGTTTCTCTTTATCTACTTTTAGGACTTGAGTGAAACTCTGATGATGTTTTAGGTCATATTTATGCAGAAATATAGAAAATTCTAAAGGGTTTACAAACTTTCAAGCACCACTGTATAAGACCTGTGAATCCTTCATATTAACAAGTCACTTTATCATCATGTTGTCGGGTCCTTAACCAGCAAATCTGGCAGACCCAAAGTCCTTGATAGACAGATTGAGGTCAGTGAAACATTAACAGAGGTGGATACAGAGGTGCATTTTGAAAAAAAAGGGTGCAATTTATAATGCAATACATAGGTAAAAATAGTTCCAAAAATGCACAATAGAAATCTCAAAAAAGTGTGAAAATTGCATACACTCAAATCTTCTTCCTATCTGAGAACTTCACCTCCAAGCACATTCAGTCCCAAAGAGCTTTCTTTTAATTCAGCTTTGAGTTGTATTTTGCCATCCCTCTCACCAAATCTCAGAGGTTTGCTAAGCTTTCCATCACAATAGAATTCCAGCCCATCTCTTCCAGCAAAAAAACAGCTAACACCCCATAAACAATCCTGGACATCCTCTGATTAGCTTAGCTTTTTTCTACCCAATCGATTTTCATTCCTACCAGGCCTTTTTAAGCTTTTCTCACTATCAGCTGACAATGGACCAGACTGACAGCAGAGGCACGTATAAAAATAATCTTAATTTTTCTTCGTCTTCCCCGTGTCCCACAGGCCCAACACAATCTCAAAACAACACCAAAGAAAACACCAAGAACACCCAAAAATCACTCCTATTCCTTCACTCCTCCCAGACAGCTTTGTCCTCTTCCTCCTCCTGACTCTGGTGTCCGGTGTAGTGACTGTCGGCTCCTTTTATGGCCCACCCAGAAGTGCTGCAGGTGTTCGTTGACCTACTTCTGTCAGCACCTCCAGGTGTGGTTGTGTTCCCGCCCAGACGGGCTCATTACGCTGTGCAGCTCCCGCTGGTGGTAGCCACGTAGCCCAACAGGAATGAGCTCCTGTGTTCTAAAATATTGGCCCCGATGCAACCTGGGGGGCTGCCAACAAGTGTTCCGGGGGACGTAATGTGCTACCCATGACTGCTCCCCCGAATCCAGTGTCAAAGGGGCGTCCCGGCCATCTTCCACACTGGATTATTGAATTTTTCGAACTGTTCATTGGATTTTGCTATTAGTGATTGTATTTGGAATTGTTTGCTTAAGGCATTGCCTTTACATTCAAATCCTTTTTGCCATTATTTTGTTTTATATTCATTTTTGTTTGCTTTTCGATGATAATAAAATAATTTTTTATAAAGTTTCTTCATTGGACCAAGTAAGAGTTTTTATTGTTTTTCCTCACTCTTGGAAAGCATTTTTGTATTTCTGAACTGTTTATCCTGAGACCCATTTGGGCCTGTGCAGGCCTAGAAGCTGCTGTTTGAAGTTGGGGTGAGGCTGTTTGAGTTGAAGCCTGTCGTTTTGTTCCAGGCCATGGGAGTACTAGTCTGGTTAGGGATATTTTGAAAAGGGGAAACACCATGTTGCCATTCTGTGTGCAAGTAAATCACAACAGTAACAGGGTCTTCTCATATTTCAGTAGCCATTAGAGGAATTGCCCTCTGCATTAAAATTCCAACTCCTCATGTCTTCTTGGTATATGTAGAGTGAAATACATGTCTAATCTAGTTTCAGAAGTGATCCCTGAGTTAAATGGATCTCTTACAAAAATATTATCTCTGGCCTCAGATTTGACAGCACTCTTTTTGTTTTGAGTTCATGATGAAGAGCTTTAACATTCCAGTTTACTAACCTCAATGAGCAGTCAACATTATGTGTGATCTTTGTTTTCTAGAGTTCATCTTCTTATGTTGGAGTGGGAAAAAAAATAACACAATTGTAAGACTCATTAGTATACAGTTTGGCCATGGAGCTTTCACCCTGAAGAGTCCAACTCTGCTTGGCGAGGGACTTAGTGATATGTGCCCACCTGTATCAAACACCAGCTATGGACAGCACATGACTATTCAGTGTGAGAGGAGAAGAGGGGGGCAGAATGGGAGGGACCACAGCTACACTTTTTTGTATGGAATAGTGACAGGGAAGACAAGTTAAGAGGTAAAGCCAAGATCAACCAGACTAAACCTGTAGAAATGAGATTCAATGTAATAGAACAGAACACCATCAGAATGTTTATATGCCAGACGTGGATGCGCCATAAGGTAGGTTTGTGGTTTACTAGGATGGAGCAAACTCAAGAGTCACAGGGCACATTTTGACATATTTGCCATAATCTGATCAACTTGTTTTGAATAACCAGATGATACAATATAATAACATAAACCTTTTCATGCGTTGTGAACTCAGATGAAGTGTCTTCTGCCTTTTGTCTAATAGATCATATCATTTATTCCTCCCGTTTCCTTATTCTGCTTTACAATCTGTTAAGTATGTAACTGTGTCTTTCTATTCTGGAACTAATCCTGAGTGGACTTGAGTCCATCACAGGGGAGAGTAGGGAACACACACCCAGACTCACTTGCTCTGGCCCAATTGAAAGGTTTCAACTCACCTACGATGCAAGTTTTGGGATACAAAACAGAAAACTGAGACTTTAAACTCAGTCTCTGAGAGCAGTGTCACAGTACGTAATACTATTTAAAGTGCTGCTGTTGTCGTCTACAAAAATACTTACATCCGTTCAACCATTTATCCATTTTTGAACCCATGTATATAATTCAGTGTTGCAGGGAGCCAAAGCTTATGCAAAGCAGGAAATAACATCTGATGGGGCATCAGTCCATCACAGGTCACCCTCTTCTAGACACTCGTGCTCACTTACATGGCCTACTGGTCTTTGTAATATGGGACAAAAACTTTTGAGCCGTCTTTTGAAGGTGTGAAGCAATAGAGTGTGTGTATGTGTGTGTATTGTCAAGTACATGTGCTTAGGGAACATATTGAAGGTTCCCTGAGCAGAGAAGGAGACCCCTCACTAATACTTCTATTCCCTCCACAGCGTGTTAGCCTGGAGACAACTAACCCAGCATCCACTTCTGTCACAAAGCCCTGAACCTTCCAGCTCAGCAGTATAAAACCTCTGAAGCCACTGTTCATTTATTAAGGTGGAAGGATCGATCCCACGTCATTTCTTTTTGTCTTGGCTGATGCCAAGTCCAGCAAATGCTCTATGAGGAACTCTACAATCCTGTAAAGAACCTTATATTGCCAATAAAGATCCAGTATTTTTAAGAGTGCAGCAAACATGGGGGAACCAAATAAAGAAAGGGATCAGGCTGGTGTTTCCCCTGAAATGATTTTAAAGAAACGGGCAGAAATGGGGGATTAATGTTCAGCATGTTAAAGTGGCAATGCTGCAATTCACCCACCACCCCACTCACCAGTGCTGGACTATTCAGCCATCTTCAAAAGCGAAGTCTTGGTGCACACGTACCACTTGGCATTTTACCTTCAGCTTTCTGCAGGATTAACTGGAACGAGAAAACCTTTAATTAGCACCCTGAATTGCATTTCAAGGAGCTTTCAGTCTTGTTAAAGATTTACAGTATTTAGTCAGCTCCATTCTTACTCTTGCTTCTGTTATTTTTTCTTTCTGTAACCCTTTGTTTTTTGATGGTCTTCCCAAAACTAAAACACAAATAAGCAACAGAGATGTAATCTGTACCCTACTATTCAAGTTTTTTCACCAGGCATTTCAGTTTAGTGATGCAAGCATAATAATCTGGAAAAAAAAAACACCTCATTTATACCGAAGCCTGAACAATTTGATGAACAGAGCTAGAAAAGTCATTTGTTGCGCTTGTCATGATAATGGGCATATTCTTCACGTCTCGTAAATCTTAAGGGGACTAAGCAATACACTTGACGTCATAAAAAGCAAGCAATGTAAAACCGTCTTTTGGGACGGCGCCTCAATTTCCAAATCCATTCACATATGTGTCATAAAAAGAGCAAAAAGAAACCTAAGCCTAGAAACGAGCCAATTATTGGATTTTACTCTTTTCTCCCTGCTCTTCTCAGAAACAAACCCTACATATAGTTTCAATTAGTCTTTCACAGAGTAAGTGCCTGGAGTGTGAACACCATTACTCAAAACCGTATATAAGTTAATTTAGTAATGACTTAGTGGGATAAGTGTTAAATCTTGCATCGAAAATAAATGAGGTCAATTCAATTGCCAGAACACACTTCCCCCTCCCCGTAATTCAAGCAGATTCCCAGTCCACTGTCCGTTATTAAACAGCACACCAATCGTGCTTTTTAAAAGCTTATTCTTTTTTATTGTTTTTATGCACTCCTTAAAAAAAGGACAAGGAATTATTCATGAATAATTAAGAACAAGATGTCTACTCTTGCATAGCGCACTGCACAAAAGGATCAAGGCGGTTTGGTAGCTTTTACGTCTGAATAAAATGTTTGCTTAAAATGAAAAGCTGAGGCTGGAGCTGGGTGGCTTTCTCGAGCTCCATTCCCCTGACTGGCTTAGTCACTTAGTACATGGCTCACTGATCGGGCAAATCTCTAAACGGCAAGCAACTTACACAGGGGGAAAGGGACAAAGAAATGGAAATCAAGGCAGCTACTGTGTATACAGTACAGTGTAGTTGGCGCGATGTCTTTAAAGGACTACTCAGCTCCGGGCTTATTCACTATACAACAGGTACCAGGATGTTAGAACTGACAGGAAAACAATATGGTTAAATCACACCTATAGTTCTATGGCTACAACAAGATGAAAATGATTTTAGGACTAATAAATTTAGTCATCAGACTAATCACATTGACCAGCAGTTTATCTTTAACCAAATTATACTTAGGCTGCTCGTGTCCTACCTGAAGAACTGATTTAATACTAAATGGCTTCCATTCTATGTCAAGCATGTAAGTGTTTCACAGTCATGCCCTAGTACGGGTGTCACGCATGTGCGATTAGGACGCATTCAAAGTGCTTGTATAATGTGGATAGTTCCACCCCAAGTCAAGAGAGGGCGCTGTTGTTCATGACCTTTCCATTTTCATCTGCAGACCAGAAGCTCAGAATATCGAGGATCCATGATGTCACTTTCAGTCCCTTCTCCCAGTCACACCTCTTCTGCTCAAGACAAGAATAGAAGACTCTGCCTGCCATCATGGAGTCAGCCATTGATTTGAAGACACTCCTTTGCTCAAGCATTTAAAAAAAATGCTTGATTCCTTATAATATTGTGTTTCCCCGAAAATAAGACCGGGTCTTATATTAATTTTTGCTCCAAAAGATGCACTAGGGCTTATTTTCAGAGGATAGCTTATATTTATTCATGTACAACAATATACATTTATCCAAATACAGTCATGCCATCTTCTTCTTGAATATCGTCATAACTCTCCACATTCAAACCCTGAATTTTTTTGCTACTGCAGCCACTTTTAGAATCCTCCAAGGTTGATGTGCGTGCTTTGATGTTTGATGAATGGTTCAATGTGGTGAAGCAAAATGCCGACATACAAATGCATTTGTGGTGCTTTTATATTCAAGCGTTGCATATTCCCTAACATAATGACACGATACATTTTAAAAGTCTCACATACCATCTTATGTGCTGTCTTTTTTTTTTGCACCTTCACAATACCATCAGGATGTACAGCGGCATATTTGAGCCACAGAGAAAAAAAAAGGACATAAAGAAAATGTCTATTTTGTGATTAAAGTAAAAATTTCAGCTTTAAACTCGAAATGTCCACTCGTAGTTTACTTTGTCATTAAAGTAGACCGTCACAAACGCCATCTTAAAACAGTTGTTAATTGCTGGGGCTTCCTCCTGAGCTGACAGCAGCAATTGCCCCACATAACACATTAAATGTATGATATTCCAGCTCTCTGTACATTTATAATTCTTAGATTTATATTTGATATCACTTTCATGATGAAATGCATTAAAATATGTATATTACGTTTTACAGATAAATCGTTAACTTTGTTTAAAATAATGAATTCTGTTAATAGTTACACATATGGGGGTGGCACGGTGGCAGAGTGGTAGTGGACTACAGTCATGTCCCTTGTGATCCCTGCCTGGACTTTGCATGTATTCCTGGTGGGTTTCCACAGTGTGTTCAGTTTTCCAGCCAAAGACATGACGGTTTGGGGATTTGGTGAAGCTACAATGACGCCAGTGTATGTGTGTGTGTGCTTGTGTTCACTTGCGATGAGCTGATGTCCCGTCCAGGGATTTTGTTCCTGCCTTGTGCTGATGCTGCTGGACTGGGCGTATCCCCGGATTGTTGGATGTAATCATTAAACATCCTTTTCAGAGATATTGTGGCAAGGAATCCTTGGAATATAATGGATGTTTCGGGCACACGCATCGCCGCATCGGGTGAAGTGTCAACCTGGCCTTAGGTGCCTTACTTTTCAGCTGACAATCCTGACTAGGGCTTATTTTCAGAGTAAGTATTATTTTCAGGGAAACACGTTATTCAGAGATCGCTGGCTGGTGCCCTAACACTTTGTCTGACTAATTGAGTCATAATTTTACACGGGGAATGGTTTACGTGTGACGCTACCACTAACCAGTCATTTCTTACTTCTAGAATAGAGGAGAAATCTTCAGAGGAGTAACGTCACTTTCACTTCTGCCTTTGTAAAGATTCCAGACTCACAGGATGTCTGTGTCCACTCCGGAAACCACTCTCATCGAGGACACATCTCATCAGGACAGCAGATGAGCTGTAATCTAAAACTATTTCAAACTGGCTTTATTTATTCTTTTATTTTTTTCTCAGTTTGGAAATTAAACAGAGTTTCCCCTGGAACCCTAAATGTTTTTATTGCTGCTTTTTCTTTTGTTCTTACCTATTATATCATCTCTTCATCTCCAATTGCTTCTCTGATTTGTTTTTACCCCTTTTTAATCTTTCTTCATGGCTCATACCCCAAACTTTAAGATAAGTTAGCAGCTCTCCTCTGGTCTTCTCCTATCCATGTTATGCACTTCTTGCAATATAAAATCCAAAAAAATGCATTCCAGATGTGGCCTCACTAGTATTAAAATTCTATTTTTTGTTGAATAGTTTATGGATTTATTTAGCATTTATTTCATGTTGTGTACATCTTTATGGAGGATTTGAAATGAGGAGAATTCAGATATAAGGCTTATCCACGCCATTTTCTTTCCTGTGTGTGTCTCTATTTTGGACTTGCGTACTGTACATTGCTAAGTAGGAAAACCAGAGGTCATGACCTGTGATGTCACTGAATAGATGGTATAAAGACCAGGGCCTGTGAACTTAATGATTATCTGAGATTGGATAGAAACCAAAAAACATTGAGAGATTCTGATTAATTATTGTCTTCTTGGTTTCAGAATTTGTGCTACGGTAGTTTGACTACATGTCGTTTAGGGATTTGGCAGTGATGACAGACAGGAAAGATTCACTCTTTTGACCCTTGATCATTTTACAGCCTATATGTAGGTATACAGTTAGGTCCATAAATATTTGGACAGAGACAACTTTTTTCTAATTTTGGTTCTGTACATTACCACAATGAATTTTAAATGATACAACTTAGATGCAGTTGAAGTGCAGACTGTCAGCTTTAATTCAGTGGGGTGATCAAAAAGATTGCATAAAAATGTGAGGCAACTAAAGCATTTTTTAACACAATCCCTTTATTTCAGGGGCTCAAAAGTAATTGGACAATTGACTCAAAGGCTATTTCATGGGCAGGTGTGGGCAAGTCTGTCGTTATGTCATTATCAATTAAGCAGATAAAAGGCCTGGAGTTGATTTGAGGTGTGGTGCTTACATGTGGAAGATATTGCTGTGAACAGACAACATGCGGTCAAAGGAGCTCTCCATGCAGGTGAAAGAAGCCATCCTTAAGCTGCGAAAACAGAAAAAACCCATCCGAGAAATTGCTACAATATTACAAGTGGCGAAATCTACAGTTTGAGAAAGAAAGCAAGCACTGGTGAACTCAGCAACGCAAAAAGACCTGGACGTCCATGGAAAACAACAGTGGTGGATGATTGCAGAATCATTTCCATGGTGAAGAGAAACCCCTTCACAACAGCCAACCAAGTGAACAACACTCTCCAGGGGGTAGGCGTATCGATATCCAAGTCTACCATAAAGAGAACACTGCTTGAAAGTAAATACAGAGGGTGCACTGCAAGGTGCAAGCCACTCATAAGCCTCAAGAATAGAAAGGCTAGATTGGACTTTGCTAAAGAACATCTAAAAAAGCCAGCACAGTTCTGGAAAAACATTCTTTGGACAGATGAAACAAAGATCAACCTCTACCAGAATGATGGCAAGAAACAAGTATGCAGAAGGTGTGGAACAGTTTATTATCCAAAGCATACCACATCATCTGTAAAACACGGTGGAGGCAGTGTGATGGCTTGGGCGTGCATGGCTGCCAGTGGCACTGGGACACTAGTGTTTATTGATGATGTGACACAGGACAGAAGCAGCCAAATGAATTCTGAGGTGTTCAGAGACATACTGTCTGCTCAAATTCAGCTAAATGCAGTCAAATTGATTGGGCGGCATTTCATGATACAGATGGACAATGGCCCAAAACATACAGCCAAAGCAACCCAGGAGTTTATTAAAGCAAAGAAGTGGAAAATTCTTGAATGGCCAAGTCAGTCACCTAATCTTAACCCAATTGAGCATGCATTTCACTTGTTGAAGACTAAACTTTGGACAGAAAGGCCTACAAACAAACAGCAACTGAAAGCCGCTGCAGTAAAGGCCTGGCAGAGCATTAAAAAGGAGGAAACCCAGCATCTGGTGATGTCCATGAGTTCAAGACTTCAGGCTGTCATTGCCAGCAAAGGGTTTTGCAACCAAATATTAGAAATGAACATTTTATTTCCAGTTATTTAATTTGTCCAATTACTTTTGAGCCCCTGAAATAAATTGTGTTAAAAAAAACACTTTATTTCTCTCACATTTTATGGAATCTTTTTGTTCAACCCACTGAATTAAAGCTGAAAGTCTGCACTTCAACTGCATCTGAGTTGTTTAATTTAAAATTCATTGTGGTAATTTACAGGACCAAAATTAGAAAAAAGTTGTCTCTGTCCAAATATTTATGGACCTAACTGTATATATATATATATATATATATATATATATATATATATATATATATATATATATATATATATATATATATATATATATATACACACACACATACATACACACCAATCACAGATGTCATGTTACCGGAATTGGCAGATTCTGATGTGTTTTTTGTCCTTTAAATGTTTTTTCCTCACTAACCTCCTGCATAACCAGCCATGCCATGTACAAGCCTTATGTTCTATACTAAAGTGGTATTTTTATAATGAAACTGCAGACCACAGATGTTACCTGTTCATTTTTTATTAACAAAATAAAATTTTATAGGCTTATTGTTCAGTGATCATAAAAAATACTAAAATAAATAAAATCCCCTTATACAGTAACATACTTTTATAAACTAATAAAACATGTACAAAAACATTTAACCATAATACATGTCATAAAAGAAACTTTCTTGTCATAATTACAAGCCACAATTCTAATAAAATCTTCATGTTTATCAAGAAGATACAAAGATAACAAGCTTACACAACATCTTTGGCTCTTAAGTTAAAAAGCCTATTGCTTACTAAGCAGCCACAGCAAATTCCTCTTTATCTGCTCTATTTCTAAATAAAAATGTGAGCTGCTGTACTAAACACAAGCTCACTCAACATCCGCACTCAGACAAGTAGTGTCCGTTTTAAGTACAGGACAAAATGAAAAGGTGTGAACTCACTCTCTTTCAATTTCTCTTTCTTTACACTCCACCATTCCTCACCAAGCACAGGACCACTCCTCCGATTGCCTTTTCTAAGTGTATTACTCTACTCTCTTTAATGTAAGAGCTAATGTTCTTGTCTTCAGTCTCTTCTAAAGGGCAGCATGGTGGCCGCAGTGGTAGTGCTGCTGCCTCAGAGTAAGGAGTTTGCATGTTCTCCTGGCCTCTGCACAAGTTTCCTCTCACAGTCTAAAGACATACAGGCGATCCTAAATTAGGCCTAGTGTGTGATTGGGGTGAGTGGGCTTGCCCTGTGTAGGGTTTGATCCTGGCTTGTGCCCTATGCTAGCTGGGATAGGCCCCAGCGGACCCCCACGACCCTGTGCAGGTTAGAAAATGGCTGACTGACTCTCTCCTAAAGTCTTCCTGCCTGCTCTCCATTTACAGTGAGTTTAGCAGCAAAATGGCATATGCAATTCATTTTTTTGAAAATTGCTAATTTACTGATATATTTTGTTTTGGGGAAAATTGGCTGATCTTGATTGGAGCATCACTAGTGACATACACTAGGCTGGTGCTACCAGTTAGGTGACGTTTAGGTGACAAAATTGGGCTGGGGGGCAATTTCTTTGAAACAGTTCTGATCTACAAATACAACTGTCCAAGTACCATACATTTTTTTTTAATGCTTTTTCACATACTAGCGATGTTTGGTCTTAATGTTTGGTGACTTATACAATCCAACAATAACTCAAATAACAACAACAATGATTATAATAATCCTCAAACTGTAGCACAGAAGACACAAACATGGCTAAATAAAATTGAATGAGCAAAAGGACTGTAGCCATGCTAAAGGCTGATTTAATTCAAACTATAGTCATCTCCTAAACAGACTTGCATTAAAACTTAGCAAATATCATTCTCTGTTGTTCACCGCCATCTATGACATTGGCTGATGGGACACCAAAGCGGTTCTCCATAGTCCATCTCTGGGTGAAAAATCTCTGAGCTCGTGCATTGGTTGCATACGTGAGATTAAATGGAACTTATTTATCTCCAAGAGGAAAACTGAACTCTTCAAATAAATAAATACAGAAATAGGTAAATAAATAAATAAACACAAACTCTGGTCTGAACATACACTGGAATGACTATAAATGACAAAACCTAAAAAGAAAGTAAATGTCTGACTAGGCTGTCACTGTCGCACTGAGGCCTTATGCAGGTGTATTGCTGTTGGAGTCCCATAGCATTTCTTGACACATTTCTGCTGTATCATTCATTGGCTGAAAGTCCTCAGTGTGTCAGAGAAGGGATGTGCAACATTGTTCATAATGGCACTCAGTTTTGTTTGAATTCTCTCCTTTGCTGCGACCTCCAGGGGGTCCACAGTGTGTCCCTTAACTGAGCCTGTTAGTTCAGTGGGCCTCTCTTGAAGGGATGTTATCAGCACACTACAGCGTAGAAAAACCACACTGACCATCACAGGAAATACAGTGCAGTAAATAAAGTAAACAGGGATTGGGGGTAAAGATCTGTATTTAATGATAACCAATATACTTTAATTACATTATTTTTTTAGTCTGGCAACTTGTTTTATTAAGTTAAATGAAATGCATATGTTCTGGAGGTGCCTTCGTAAGATTACAACTAGAATGTCGCCATCACTGTAAGGTACCTGTTTGACTGGATGTTTAAAATATATAAACCACTACTTATACTTTAAGTGGTAATGTAGTTATTTGAAGAAAATGTTTCTTTTTCTTTTAAAGAAACATCAAATGCAATATATCAATAAAACATACCTGCTAATACAGCCTCAATGCCTACGTGTTTTCTGAAATGGCACCCCTCAAGATTATATTTTTCTGAGACGGACGTTGCTGTAAGTACTGTAATCAAATTACCACCACCTCCTTCAACATTCTCAAAATGTACATTTCCTGTTTTGAATCCCAACCCTTCATACTTCACTGTCTCCAAGTTTCAATACAGTGGAACCTTGGGTCACGACCGTAATTCGTTCCAAAACTCTGGTCGCAACCTGATTTGGACGTGACCCAAAGTAATTTCCCCCATGGGATTGTATGTAAATACAATTAATCTGTTCCAGACCGTACGAGCTGTATGTAAATATATATATTTTTTAAAGACTTTTAAGCACAAAAATAGCTAATGTAAAAACATTGAATAACACTGAGAAATCCTTCAACAGAGAAAACTAACATTGCAAGAGTTCATGCTATAGCCTTACGAACCACACTCTGTAAACACTTTTTTTAATGAGTTTTCAGCACAGGGAAAAAAATTAACATTTGAAAAATCTGTAATTTATACAAAAACGAACTATAAACAACCAGGAAAACTAACGTTGCGTAAGTTGAGTTCTGGCATGAAGAAAGTGAGGAGGAACTGCGTGGAGAGGAGATTACAGTTTTGAGGTAAAGTCTGTGAAGATGCGGGTTCGCTGCATGCCCCCATCTCGCTTCCGGGAGCCCTTAAACCCATCACCGTCGGTAATGTTACCGATGAGCACGATAGTGAGGCACTACAATGGAGCAATCGGATGGTGCAAAAAGTGCCAAGTGCTTTTATTAAAATCAACAAAACAACAATCAAAACCAAAGTCCAAATTAAATAAATTGCAGTGCTTTCAGAATCCTTCAATAAATAAATGAATGATCCCATAAAAACAAAAGTGAATTGGAGGTTAAAAAGTCTTCATTAAATACGAGATTAAAACAATGCTCGAAGCAGTCTCTTTAAAAACAAGCCCAGTGCATTCTTTAACTGCCTTCTCACGCTCGCTCTCTTTCTCGCTCGCTGCACAGGGAGAGACTGAACATGTGCGGAAATCAACGGCACATACGAACTGGAAGGAAAACTGGCTTGTCCGTCACCCGAGTGTGTGGCTGTGAACAGATGCAAAAGTTTGGCAAACTTTTTGGTTGTAACCCGATTTGCATGTATTCTTAGATGTTTGTGACCCAAGGTTCTACTGGCAGCCTCTGGCAGTAACGATTCCACCATTAAAATGCAAGGTGCCATTTACAGGGCCAGATACACACTAGAGGCAGCTCTGGACTTCATCTTCTGATGTGTTTTTCTGTTCAGGCATTACAACTAGTGCGTTATACAGTTTAAACCTAATCTCTCACCTTATACTCCATTGAGTGTTCCATATATTGCAAAAATGAGGCCTTTGCGTCAGTCATGTACACTGTCTGTTAAAGAGATTGGTAAGTATACATTTCTCAAAAGTCTAACTTTCCATCAGCTCAGTACAACTGCTAATGAGTGATGTTTTACGTACTCTTTTCTTTTTTTAATGCTCAACTCTGGAAGGTTGCTGGTTCAAATCCTGTTATCATCAGAAGGGAGCCTACTCTTTTGGGTCCTTGAGCAACACCCTTAACCTGATAAAATTGCTCCATGGGCGCTGTAACAATGGCTGACCTACAAAGGTCATGCGAAAAGACAATTTCCCATTAGGGATTAATATTATATATCAAATCAAAAATTAACTCAAACCTCAACAGTTGTTTTTGTTAGTATGCCCTTTGACTCCATTGGTAGGATGGCAAGTGCAGTTTCTCAGTGGTCACCCGATGCTGGCTGATGCTCATCTTCTTTATTTACTGTTCAGAACATAGTTATTAAATATTTCAAATTGTTTTGTCATCTTGTCAGGGTGCGCATGTCTCCATGGGTGGTTTCTCCTTACACTTGATGTTGCCTGCCTCTAAGATGGACTTTTAAGGATGTCATACTTCATGTTGCCAGGCATCTTTTCCTGTACTGCTTTTTGACCTTTGTGTCTATAGTTTGGATAATGTCTTCACCCATTACATTGTCATATTATTTTTTTCCATACCACTATTAGTCTTCCACCCATCTTTCCCTGTCTTTTTCTTCTGTTGCTATTCTACTCCATAGTCTGATCAGCTCTTCCCTCCAAGGCGTCTTAATCCCGAGCTCCAGAGGAAAAAGGCCGTCATGGGTAGTGCAAAGGGCACACGTGGCTGGACTCTCATGTTCTGGTATGCTATTCAATCATTATTTCATTATCTATTTTTAAATATATTTTCTGCAGTATTTTGAGTTTTTAGAGTGCTATTTGTAGTCAGTAAGTAATCAGGAATGAAAATGCAATTCTAAAACAAAGATAAATACAGCTATTCCTGATGACAGCCAATATCTGGAATGACAAGAAGAAGTACCACCATTGGAGTGGACAGATGTGCCCTGGGATAAATCAGCAGAGCTGCGGCAGTGGACAGCAGAAGGGCATCGTACACCAAGAACTCTTCAGGCCTGTTTACGGTGCAAGAGATGGGTCAAATGGCACGAAACAGCAGTTATATACGCACTAATTGAAAGTTTATTTATTATTTTGCACAGACATCTGCGCTCTGTTTTCCATCATGCAAGTGGTGCACTTATTAGAAAAGCATTTTGCTTTAAGGATAATGTTTGGGACCGATCCACTCTGTGCCTTCTTTGGTTCCTGATTACGCTGTGATTGGTTTTCCTCCATCGAACCTAAGGAGGAGATTTGATTTCTAGAGTGCAGATTTCAATTCTTCTGTGCAAATTAGAATCCAATGAATGCATTTGTGTCTGAATGCCGACATATCAGTATGTTAATGGATGCATTTCCCAAATTCACGTTCTCCTATTGAAGAACGCTCTTGAGAAGGCAAGAAGTAATCTCTAAGACGTCCAGGACAGGCAGCGCGCTCAAGTGGCCTCTCAATAAGCCATCTCTTTTCAGAGCCGCAGACGCCAACTGAGGTCACCTGCCAACAACTGAAGACCGGCTCAAAATGAAAAGCACATTTATACACAAGTCGTACATTTTCTCACCCGGATTTTCGACTCTGCTTTGAATATTCTTTGCACTTCAATAGCAGAAAGCCAGCAACCTCAGTAGGGATGGCTGCCTTAGGCATGTCGCCATACTAAATACTGCAATCCCAACGATGTGAGACAGAGATTAATTGTCCTCTGTTCTTTTTACTTTCTTTATTACCTGTTAAATTTGCCCTCAGGAGTTACTGAAAGAAAAAAAAAAAAGTATTTCCTGCTTTTTAACCAAAACTGTTTACGACTGTGTGTCTTAAACAGCAAAGCTGGCACCTCCTAAGTCTGAGCCCTTAGAATAAAAAGAATGACACATTAAAAGTGCAGCTGGATTAAGCAAAACTGCACAGGCTCCTGGACAAGACACCATGGCTAAAGTAAATAGAATTTCCAGTGGAATGCACTTCTGGACAAAAGAAAACTTACATTTAGGCACATTCTTGGACCCAGGGTGGATTCTTAATGTTTGATGCAGAATAAGAAAAAGGCTCTTTGGCGTCATTTGCATTCATGGCATGAACAAAGCGTTCATTCTAGCTGGGAATAGTTTTTGATCAAATAAAAAAAAAAAAATAAAAGCACCTTGGCATGCAGCTTGTCAGTTCATTTTATACAATATCCTTCATTATGAACACAACGCGATTGGCCCTTAAATAAAGAAATCCTTTATACACTCGCTGTGATGGACCACCATGCCATCTGAGCTGCAGGTTCTGCAACTGCATCCCATCAACCAGAAGAGGGACAGCAAATGGATGAATGCATACATTCATTAAAACATATATACTGTGTGAGATCATCTTTACTTCACATTTCACAAATACAGTTTAAGGTATGAAGTATGGGAATACAGTAAAACCTTAGACTGCGAGTAACTTGGTGTTCTGCAAGACGAGCAAAAATCTGTAATAAATTCTAACTTAATAAACGAGAGAGGTCTTGCAATACGAGTAGTGTGTATACACTTCGTCTGCCAAGTGTCACATGATCGGAGCTGAGCCAATGGTTCATCTCTCTCTCTCGCTGCTGGATTGTGGGTAATTATCTCTAATGCTCAGTCTCAGTCGGTGTGCCTCACTTATACAGTCAACATCCATATGAGCATGTACTGTTTACTATAACATTGTGACCACGTGTGTGTGCGTAAAGTATTTTTTAATCTTGTGTCCAAGTGTAGTGGTTGTTCTTTAGTAACTCTACTAAATTAGGGAGATGTGGAAAATGTGGAAAAGAGTGCAAAATTTTGTAGAAAAGTACCACCCGAATAAGGCTGTAGCAGTGCGAGTGATGAATCTGTTTAACGACAATGAAATGTCACATTTCCATGAAATCCTCAAAAGGAGGCAAAAGCAACTTTCATTGGATGGGTTCCTTGTTAAAGTCGCAAAAAAAAGAAAAAGATTCCAGTGGCCAACACATAGCAGTGATTTCGTTAGTTATAGTGAAAGTCGTCCTACACAATAACCCTCCTCCTCCTCTAATCTCTCTCATCTCCCTCACACCAGCCACGATTCTATCAAAGGTAAAGTGCAGGTTAATTTGTTTTACATATTTTTACTTTATAGTTTGTATTAACCATTTTTATATGAATATTTTTGGGTTGTGGAACAAATCATCTGAGTTTCTGAGAAATTTGTTTTGATATACGACTGCTTTGGATTACAAGCACGTTTCCGGATCAAATTATGCTTGCAAACCGAGGCTCCACTGTATATTCATAAAAGAATCATGAAAAACAAGAATAAAGTTTAACCGGCTGGTCATTCAGTTTGAAGATACCATCAGACATCCACCTTCATAAAAGGACAAATGTCTGTCTAGTTGCTAAGGCTGGGAAAAAAAAAACAAAAAACAGGCAAAACATGTATAAGAAGAATTAAAAGAAATAAAAAAATGATAATATAAACATCAAATAAGTGTCTAAAATGATCAAATTTATTGGTCTTATTGGCTTACTCTGTTGTTCGATGTTATGTGCCGGCAAAAGCAATGTGGTTGTGACTTTCTTGCACCCACTCAGTCCATGTGAACGGTCTTAATAGAAAGAATGCTAATGACTGATAGCTGTCACCCGCTGCAGTGGGTGATGCACGAGTGAAAATAACGACAAATTGATGTGCAGGTTGGGAAACCAAAGCCCCGACATGACTAGGCTGGAGTTGCTAAAGCAGGCCAAATGCGTAAGCAATCACACATCGACTAGAAGGGCGGTTTGTTCAACAAGTGACATTGAGAGGAGATGTCAAAGAGATGAGGAGAGTGGGTGTGTAGCATTACATCGGCCCAAACAGACACCTCGTGTATCAAATAAAAAACATAAGGCGTACGTTGATTACTTAGATTTGAACTTATCTTAGATGGGTAGCACAGCTAATTAACATCAAAAATTAAATTTGGCACTAAGAATTACAGAGAGTAATTTGCATCCTGATAATATCCGGTTTGCTTTATATAGTGTCTTTTATGCAGCTTACTGTCATAATGTGCTACAACAGGGGTGCCCAATGCGTCGATCGCGATCGACTGGTAGATCGGAAAGGTAGTGCAGGTAGATCGCGTTGCATTTAAAAAAATTTTTTTTAAACGTTAGTCTATCATATGTCCTCCCTATGACATTTGCCACTTGATTGACATACAGGGTGGCCAGTCTGAGATCACTTTTCTTCTGTCACCCCGCACGCACAATCAAACGCACAAGCTACAGCAAAACTCCAGCTGTGATCTAGTTAGCCTTCCAATTTATATCGACTAAAGAAGGGATTTAAAAAAAAAATTGTTTCGGGAGGGTATGAGCAGAATGTGGAATTGGAAGAGGATTTTTTTCTCACAATGTCGCAATCGAAGTGCATTTGTCTGATCTGTCAATCTGTGGATGTGGAAAGGCACTTTCGAACTGTTCATAAAAACTACGAAACCGACTTCCTTCCAAAAAGCGATCTGAGAAACAGAAAGGAGAGGGAACTAAAATCGCAGTTGAGACGCAATGGAAGGCGTGTGCGCAACTTGACAGCATACGCTACACACAGCAGATTGAAAATTGTCTGTCTGACTTTATCTAATGGAAAAAAGCAACTTTTCGAGTGTTGCCCAATGTAGCGGAGTAAGAGTAGCATTTCTTCTTCACAAATGTACTCAAGTAAAAGTAAAAAGTATGGTGCAGTAAAACAAAGAAAGTTACTCAAGTAAATGTAACTCGTTACTACCCACCTCTGATACTCAGTGTATATATATATATATATATATATATATATAGTGACAGATAGGGGGCACTATCATCCCCTTGAACCCTCAGACCAGACGGCAGACACCAGATAAAAGTCTAAAATAATGACTTTAATATTTTCAGTTGTGCACAAAGCACCACCACCTCCACTAATCTCAATAATACAATAATAATAATCCAATAAACACAATTCACAATCCTCCACACCTCCCAGCAGCTCAGTCACCCTTCCTTCCAACTCAGCACACTGCTGGGATCTCCCACAGTTCTTTTAAACTCTTTGACCCGGAAGTGTTTCTGTCCCTCAGTCCATGTGACTTTGTAACACTTCCAGGTCGGGTGAAAACTCCTTTTCTTCAGCCCGGAAGTATGTCATTTCTTCTGTCCCCTCAGCTGGGAAGTACTTGGGGGCTATAAGGAAAATAGAAGTCCCTGGTCCTCCCTGCATGGTCCCCTGGTGGTCCCCATGTTATCCAGCAGGGCTGTTAAGAAAGACTCCAATGTCCATGATGCCCTGCTGGAATTCAGGGCACCTCCATGTTGCAGGGAGGGCTCCATCTGGTGGCTTGGGGGTATTGGCTGGGAGAAGCTGCCGGCCATATTCCACAATATATATATATATATATATATATATATATATATATATATATATATATATATATATATATATATATATATATATATATATATATATAGCATTTTTAATGTAGGTAGATCATTTTGACCTGGTCGTTTTAAAAGTAGCTCGCAAGCTGAAAAAGTGTGGGAACCCCTGTGCTACAATATAAAAAATAATGCAGATAAGATCTATATGATATCCTTCACAGAAAATACTTTAACTATTAAAAGGAACCAAACAAAAGAGTAACCTGGTGCATGGTAACAAGGTTTTAGCAGCAGCACCACACAGAGCTAAAGTGTGAAGCTAACAGAAAGTCCTCTCACACACACGTTTGGTTATCTGTATGCTTGCTGGAGAGAGGAGACATGCTGGATTCGCTGGAGCTCATTTCAATACAGGCTCGTCTAGATTTTGAGTTGCCAAATGAAGAATTCTTTGAGAGTATTCTGTTGTAAGAGCGTCTGTAAAAAAAACATAATTGAGAAAAAGATGCCAAACTACAGAGTCTCAATCCCTTCGGTCTGTATCCCAGAAGAAGCCACCAACATTGTGTATTATCCTCATCAGTCAGCACATTGCTAATCACAACAGACAGGTAGGTAGTGAAGAGCGTCTCACCATGTACGCCATAGTACGTTGGCTACATTTTTGTGCACCACACAATATTATCAATCAGTCTTATTTATGGCACTTCTTAACATTAAAAAATATCAAAACAAATCAGAAAATAATGATAAACAATCACACTTTTGATTTGGCCTTTCATAATGTTCACAAATGTGCTGTCCAAAACAAGCTAATCTTACAATTAAGCCTTATATAGTGTCACCTACAGAAAGTACTTTTACGTTACGTTATTTTGCATATTGCCTTCCATAAAGAGCACTGCCAAGAAGCAACTATACAAAGAATCAGGAGTACAATTCAGTTTGTTTGTTCATTTTCTGAACACAAGAAGGTCATGAAGGATGGCCTGTATCACGACAACTTCTGCACATGAAGGAAACCCACCCTGGATAATATGGCACATCATCGTAAAGCGCAGGACTTCCTTACCCAGCTTCAGAGTGGCATACCAACCAGCCTGCATGTGTTGGGAGTATGAGGAGAACTGCAGTAAGCGCAGAACACTCAGGAATGGAGAAACAGCCGTGCCCACCACCATCAAGAATACAAACAATCCAGTTATTGCGGTATACAAGGCCATCCATGGAGATCATTCAATACAAGACAAATATGTCAGTCTGTTACATTTTAGTGTAAATCTAGGAAAACACTTAAAACAAACAGCAAACAATCACTAGTGAGGTTACAGTTAAATTACAATGAGGCCTTTCCTTGTGAACTCCTTTGTATGGCGCTTCACCAACAAGTCAAAATGTAATTCATGTGAACAGGCAAAACAGAGACATGTCCCTTTAAATACAGAAGAGACCCCACTGCCATCTTTAAATATGTGCTCAGAAGATCATTTTTTTTCATGTCTCGTCTTCACAAGTCTCAACGTCAGCACATAGTTGTTGTTCTACAACATGCAGTATTACTAAATGTTTATCCAACTGCTGCCACTTTTTGGGACACAGTCACAGAGCGTGATGGTGGGAGGTATGTGAGGAGGACTGGGAGCCTGCAGCCCACTCAATCACGTTCCACGTCTTTTTATGTGGCAAATGATTGCAGCCATCATGTGTTCCCACTCAAGTCACTGTACGAAGATGTACATCCATTAGTTGAAAATTTAATTTGACGGCGCCACTTTACCATAGAGGTTAAGGCTGCTGTCTCACAACCACAGAGTTCAGAGGTCAAAACTGGACAAGTCACTGTCAGCACATTTTCTCAGTGTCTGGTTCTGCCTTCTCATGATTCAGTAATTGATAAGCATTTTGGAAGCATGGATGGAAGGAAGGAATTTTAATACAGTAATCCCTCGCTATATCGCGCTTCGACTTTCGCGGCTTCACTCTATCGCGGATTTTAAATGTAAGCATATCTAAATATATATCATGGATTTTTCGCTGGTTCGCTGCTTTCTGCGGACAATGGGTCTTTTAATTTAGGTTACGTGCTTCCTCAGTTTGATTGCCCAGTTGATTTCATACAAGGGACGCTATTGGCGGATGGCTTAGAAGCTACCCAATCAGAGCATGTATTACGTATTACATAAAACTCCTCAATGATATAAGATATGCTTCCCGCGCTGTGCTTGATTGCTTCTCTCTATCTTTCTCACTCTCTCTGCCTGACGGAGGGGGTGTGAGCAGAGGGGCTGTTTGCACAGAGGACACGGACGCTCCTCTACAAAATGCCGCTTTATCGCCGTGCTTCTGTATACTTAAAAGCACGTATTTATTTTTTGATTGTTTGCTTTTCTTAGCGAGCGTTCTCTCTGACATTTTCTGCTCCTGACGGCGCTCCTTTGAAAATAAGATATGTTTGCATTCTTTTAATTGTGAGAAAGAACTGCCATCTCTGTCTTGTCATGGAGCACAGTTTAAACTTTTGACTAAAGGGTGTTATTTCATGTCTAGAGGGCTCTAATAATGTTAACAGGGTGGGAGAGTTTATAAGGGCTTCAAATATATAAAAATAACCATACAAACATATGGTTTCTACTTCGCGGATTTTCACCTATCGCGGGGGGGTCTGGAACGCAACCCCCGCGATCGAGGAGGGATTACTGTAATGCAGACATGATACATTTAGCAAGAATCCAGTGTGAACACCACCAACACTCCCTTAGGAACACCGTAAAAAGGTGAAGTGTGGCAGGTGAGATACGTATTTACAGTGCCTAAGCATAAAACAGACAGCAAACTGCTAGAGAACCTGAAAAGTAGGATTGCAACAGCCTGCCATTCACTGCTTACTGTGATATCTCAAAATTCTAGGATGTGACAACCATAAAATACTTCTGTAAGACAAAGCGAAAGAAACAATAACTGCCATTAAAGTGTACTTTATTGTTGTGTCTGAGCTGTAATATGTTTTATTATTTTTTACATATTTACTGTTACATTTAGAATGATGGACTGTTACTTTAAATGTACTTTTATCCCATGTTCTTTGCGAGTGGAGCCCCAGGAGGCAGGGCCACCTTTAAATCACCAAGTCTGTGATCGCCCTGACCAAAGTTGGAGGAGAACTCGGACACGGAGCATTGTGTCTGTTGGAGTTACAGTGAGTATTGTTTTTAATATGAATTTTATTCTGTTTATTGGACTCTGTTTCAGGATTTGCATATTGGGACTTGCCTTTTGGTTACTCCTTCATGTCTCGTTTCTGCTCTTGGGAGCTTTTCTTTGAATTTTTGAAGGTTTTGAAAAGGAACTCTTTCTTTTATAAAGATTCTGTGCTGCCAAGGTTTTCGATCATGCTCCTCTTGTGGAGCCTCTGAGATATTTTTGGGACATTCAAATGTATTCCTAAAGCTGAAATCCCTGTTGGGCCTCCAAGACCTGAAGCAGGCCAGTGAGGTGAAATAAATTCCACTGGGGTGAGAGTGGTTTCTAGGCAGGCTATGAAGAATTGGCCTGGTCAATGAAGCCTTTTGGAGGCCTCATAACCATTTATGTTTTGGTTCTGATTCAAGTTAATGAAAAAAAGACAGAGCTAAACCAACAGATGAAAAGAAAAAAACCAACAGGGCCTTCGACGAAGTTCAAGACTTCACAAGGAGATAAAACCTGACGTCTCAATCAGATAAAGACAGGCCAGCGTGGCAGTTTTATTTAATGGGTCAAAAGAGATTCTTCTTAGTCTTTAATTCTTCTTAGTGTGGTAAAATTATGGTGTGCAGATTTTCTATGGTTCTGAAATGCATTAAGTGGGCTTGAGAATGTCAGATTATTAGTCTGGCAGGTAATTTCTAAAACTTTTTTTTTTTTTTATTGCTTTTAGAACTACTGCTTTAGCACAAATATTTATAATTACCCCTTTAAAATTTTGGTATATTTTTGTAAACTACATAAAGGAGCACTTCTTTAAAACAAAACATTCTGATTTGTGTGACCCGCCATTTGCACGATAGACATATGAGCGCCGACAAAATAGCGGCGATTAATACACAGCTTCAAAATCGCGCAGACAAAATCACGCAGACAAAATCACGCAGACAAAATCGCTAAAGTTTCATTCAATATGAATTACTGGTTTAAAGCATATATAATAATGTTTATTTTAGATGTCAATATTATGAGACGCGGCATGCCAACAGCACGGCACGCAAATAGTCCTTAAGATCACGCCCTGCATATGTAGGAAGAATTGCAGCAAGACGTCTTGATAGTTGAGCGTATTTAGACTTGCTGGCTGCCTGACTGCTGGTAATTCCGCTTTGTATAAGACGCGTTATGCCAACCCTCAAC
This sequence comes from Polypterus senegalus, assembly GCF_016835505.1. Taxonomy (NCBI): domain Eukaryota; kingdom Metazoa; phylum Chordata; class Cladistia; order Polypteriformes; family Polypteridae; genus Polypterus; species Polypterus senegalus. The sequence goes on along the minus strand of NC_053159.1, from coordinate 104,393,709 downwards.
TAAGTTATTTGTTCGTGGCATGCCATCAGCAGTTATAACATAGCACATAATCTATACTAATAAAAGGCAAAGCCCTCACTCACTCACTCACTCACTCACTCACTGACTCACTGACTCATCACTAATTCTCCAATTCTTCCATAACTGGAAGCTGTTTTTCTCCATTTACTGTAATGGAGATGAGCTTCAACGCCGTGGGGGCAGAGTTTCGAGTGACATCATCACTCATCCCACGTAATCACACAGTACATAGAAAACCAGGAAGACCTCCAAAAAGCGCTGAAGAAAACATGCATTTTATAATTGAGAAGGCAGCGAAACAATAAGAAGCGACGAAAGTGACATATACAACCATATTCATGAGTTCTGCTACTGAAACAAAGCACGATGTAAACCTACACTTTAAATTAAGTTCATAGACAGGCTGCGCTGGCGCTTGTAATTTAGTGCCTGCCCATATAAGGCCGTCCGTCAGCGGCAATCCAATAGCAAACTGCCACGGGTAAATATTCACGGGTGAAGGACTGTGCTTATGGAGAGGAAGATGAGATGGTCAGGGTGGTGTTTGACACAAACTCAGCTTAAACTGCGAGAGAAAGTTTTAAGTGCCAGGACTAAGGTAACATTAAATACAGCCACGGACATAGCACGAGATGGCACCAGCACAGCTGGGAACCTTCGATGCATGTACACCGAGTGGCTCACGGAACTGACGAGTGCACAGATAAAAGCAACAGTTCCAAAGAGCGCTGAACAAAACCAATTACACAATTGAAAAGGCAGCAAAAATATGAAGGCCTGATACATACAAGCATATTCATAAATCCAACTACTGCGGAAACAAAGCACACGTTGGAAAAAGTCAATGTCCCGCTAAAGGAAGACAGTGTAAAAAACCCGTGCATGCAGTGTGTCAGGTCTCAGATAAAGAAGAAGACGAGCTGTTTATTGATGCAGTAAGAAACGAATCGATGAATGAAACCTGTCATCTTTACAACGATTGACAAACACGGAATGTAACTTGAACACAACACATCCTACAAATACGAACCTGATTGAAAGAAATAATGATAATCAAATCCTTGATGACAGCAACACTCAGTAACACTCACAAAACAAATACTGTATATTGACAGTCATGTTACGCTATTTTTAAAATGTTCCCTTTTCTTTTCTAGCTTTTTAACACACTACTCGCTATGATACGCGGGTATATATATGTATATATATATATAACCCGATCTACATACTCGAATAATGGATACTTTATTCGCCATCAATGATTGTTTTGGTAAAGCCATACTCAGTGTATTCATTAGATGAACGGTAAAAAGTAAGAGCGAGGGGAGGATGACTTATTGAGGCATGTAGGCTGTAGGCCAACTCTATCTGAATTGCGCGATCACATTTGAAAAAATATATCTTTTCAAGTTCTATTTAGTCCATATGTGTCAAACTCAAGGGGCGGGCCACATCCGCCCGGCGTAATTATATCCGCCCGCGAGATCATTTTATATACTGTATTATTGTTATTAATGGCCCGGTATATGAAGCGCTGGTAACACAATAAACTACAGATCCCATAATGCAGCGCTTCAGCTGCCTTGCCGAACACTTACCGCGTTAATCAAGTCTAACTTATGATGCTGCAAGTTATTGCGAAGCTAGCTCACACGATGCTGAAGAGAAAAGTTGATTCTGAAAATAGAGCCTTTAAAAACCGATGGGAGGCTGAGTATATGTTTACTGAACCCGTGTGTCTCATTTGTGGAGCTAATGTGGCTGTAATTACAGAATTTAATCTAAGACGGCACTATGAGACAAAACATCAGGGTAACCTGAATGCAATGCAGAAGATACAGAAAGCAGAAGAATTAAATAAGAATCTGACACTTCAGCGGACGTTTTACCGTGCACAATCACAAAGTGATTTCAAGTGAAGCTGCTTTTATGGGAGACACAAATGCACAGTGCACCTTGCCCCACTTTCCCTGTTGCCAAGTAATGTTAAACCAAGTCGTCACTACGGTGTTCCCAAACACGCACTTTGCTGATAAACTGAGCGCACTGCGCACTGAGTTTGCACGGCGCTTTGGTGACTTTGAAGAACAAAAAGTCCGCCTACATGCGGCTCGAACCTTGTGCATGTTTGGTAGCACATATCTGTGTGAGAAGCTCTTCTCAGTGATAAAGACTAACAAAACAGCACACAGGAGTCGCCTCACTGATGAGCACCTGCAATCCATCCTGAGAATCTCCACAACACAGAACCTCACAGCAAACAGAAACGAACTTGTGGCCAAAAAAAGATGCCAGGCGCCCAGCTCTAAAATGACATATGAGCAAAAACAACTGAATGATTTGATTTGTTATTGCTGAAAGGAACACATTTTATTTATATTTCCAGGTTTTGTTATGCAGCATGTTCATATTTGAATTTGTATAATTTTGACAGGATATATTTTTATGGAGAGCAAAATCTTTTGGGATATTTAAAATCTAAGTTTATTTTTTATATAAAATTACATAAGAGTAAAGAAATTTGAATGTTTGTTCTTTTAACGCTTACTTTATTTCTAACTTGTATAATTTAGACAGGATATATTTTTATGGAGAGCAAAATATTATAAGTTGTTTAAGGTTTGAGTTGATTTATTCACGAATAATATTCCTGTCTGTTTTTACCATTCCTACCAAAGATATTTCTGTCGACTAAATAAAAATTCCTTCTATTTAAAATTTAAATAGAACTTGAACAAATACGATAGTTCATAATATCCACGCAGACTTGCACGTAAGAGCGGTGTCATCCGTTTAACAAGCAGCGTATTGCACTGATCTGAAATAGCTGTGTGTGTATATATGTAGATATGTATGTATATGTATATATATGTTTATATATGTGTGTGTGTATGTATGTATATATATATATATATATGTATTTGTGTGTATATATGTGTGTGTATGTATGTGTGTGTGTATATGTATGTGTATATATGTAGATATATATGTATGTATATATGTGTATATGTATAGATATGTATATATATATATATGTTTATGTGTGTGTGTGTATATATTTATATATATATATATATATATATATATATATATATATATATATATGACAGCAACACTCATCACTCACAACAGTGACAAAACAATTACTTTGACAATCATGTTACATTATTTTTAAAATGTTTCCTTTTCTTTTTCATAACTTCTTTAACACACTACTTCTCCGCTGCGAAGCGCGGGTATTCTGCTAGTGTGTACATAATGCGCACGTACGCACCCCACTCTCTTGACCTCTCTTGCGATTTTGTCGGCGTGCATTTGTCAAAAACCAGTTAGCGGGTTTGTCGGCGCTCATTTGTCCATCGCAGTTTTGTCGGCGCTCATGTCTATCACACTTTTGTCGGTGAACCCTAATTTGTACAACGGAGCACCTCATCTGATAGTAACACTTTGAGGGGCCTCTCTCTCCCTCTGTCTCTTTCTTTCCAACAAGTTTCAAAAGAAAAACTCTGAGCCCAAACTAGAAAAGTGGCCGGAAAGGCGAAGAGATCAAACTGTGACAAGTACACCATGAACCATGGTGCCTGATGTGTCTTGATTGTCATGAGAGCTGTGATACCCTCACGATGAGAAGATCATCATCATCAGCTGACAAAATACAGTAATGGAAATTAAGCCGAGAGACTCTGCCAGGAAAATCTATTGGCTGTGAACGGCCTAAATTGAAACACCCAACACCTCATGTTTAGAACCGAACAGTTCTGAGGTGAAGGAGGACAAGCTGCAATAACATGGGAGGAACAAGCAGACGCAAAGACCAGGGGTCTGCTGGACAGCGTGAGGCCAGCTAACATTTGAAAATGTGATTTTTCTAAAAACTTGTTCGTTTTGAATCAGCACATGGCAGTTTCTTTGAAATGGGGACATCACACTGCTGGCTTCTTTTCCATTAGATAGATGTAGCACAGTACGGCTTGTTCAGTGGCATTTTTAAATTTAATGTCATCAGGCAGGTGGAAGAAGATCGAGATGTCCCTCAGCACCATTCTGATCAATATAATGATTAGTAATATTATATTCCTGATATTGATGTTCATTCTTTTAAATTTTTCCTGATGTATAGATTCCAATGGGAAAAGCTTGAAAAAAAATTCTGGTCCTCATTTTAATGTCAAGAATAAGGGGCTTTAGTCTTCAGGCCCCATCTGTAAACAGGAAAGTGCAGATTACACACACGGGTAAACTGGGAACACTGCAGGGCCAATAGAGCTGGCCACGTGAATTGGATACATGCTTGAAGCATCTAGCACGAACACAAATGTATACACTACCAAAAAAAAAACCATATATAGTTCTAAATAAGGAATTACATTACGCAGTCTGACAGAAAATTGGTAAAAATATTCAGAAGACAAAGTTGAGGGATGTTATAATATGTTATAATAATAAAATAAAATAGTAAGATGTTTGGAAGTCTGTCTGTTTGTTTGCTAACCACACAAAATGATTTTTATGAAATTTTGCACATATCCTGCTGTTGGTCTGTCTTTAAACAGAAGCCATCTGTCATATAAGGGAGAAGCGCAACCCAAAAGCAGCACTGACACAGGGATTACAATTCCCAGAAGGCAGCAGAAGTACAGTACACTATGGCTGATGGGGTACATCACCATCTATAGGCACAAACTATTCTACCAGCCAAGGCGTGACCTCCAAGATCACAGGTACATACGAGGGCTCTTCAAATATTTATTTACCCGAGTATGAAAGAAAGTAGCAAGCATGTTAAAACAAGTGTGGTCATGTTGTCTCAAGGTTACTCGTGCACAGTGTGAGTCTAACATTCCAAGAGATAGGATGTCAGGAGAGTCCTCGTGCGAATCAAGTAAGCTTCTCCATGACAATGTGTCGGTTCACATGTCACGTCAATCACAGGCTGCCGTCCAAGAATGTGGTTTCCAGCAGATGACCAATTCACCCTAGGGTCCCAACCTGGCACCCTCAAAGTATTTCCTGTTCACAGTTTTGAAGAAATCTCTCAGTGGACAGAGGTTTTCAAGTGCTGAAGACGTCAAGGCAGCTGTGACGTCCTGGTCTGAAGGTCAAATAGAAGATTTTTTTTCAAAGGAGTTAAACTTATTGCAGGAAACATGGATGAAGTGTATGGAGCTATCAGGGGACTATAAGGAAAAATAAAACAACTTTTTTGAAAACTCTTTTCTTCTCTACTGAGGTAGATAAATTATTGAATGGCCCTCGTATGACGTTTTATTCCCAACTAAGCTGGGTAACAGTTTCATTGTCTCACTAAATAAATAGCTTGTGTCTGAGAGTTGAATTTTAAGAAAGAAAATATTTCCCCATTTATTTATATTATACCCAGGAAACACTGGGTACCTTGGTTAGTAATACAATAAATTACTAAGGGAAGCATCTGGGGTTTGCATGTCGGTTCCTCCCTGCATGGAGTTTGCATGTTCTTCCTGCGTTTGTGGGTTTCTGTCCTTAGTCATGCAGTTTAGGTGGGTTATTGGAGCTAAACTGAATTGGCCCGTGTGTGCGTGTGTGAGTGTGTGTTCGCCTGCAATGGATTGGTTTCCTATTCAGAGATTGTTCCTGTCTTGCAGCCTATGCTTGCTCAGATAAACTTCATCTTCCCTGCAACCCTGCTTAGGAATAAGTGGGCTTAGAAAATGATGATAATAGTGAGGGGAGCTTATTATTATTTTGCACAAAAACTGCACCTGAGATAGAACAAAGTTCTATATTTCCTTTTCCACACAGTGTTACACCTACTTTAAGAGCCTAATCAAGGACTTTGTTAAATGGTGTGACTCAAACATGTGATGAAGACCATGAAGCGGCTGCTGCTTCACCACCTGAGGCCACAGGTCCACCTCGCACTCGACACTTTGCAGTGTGAATTTCCCCTTGGGATTAATAAAGTATCTATCTCTCTATCTATCTATCTATCAATCCACTTACACCTGAACACCAGCAAAACCAAGGAGCTGGTGGTGGATTTTAGGAGGCCCAGGCCCCTCATGGACCCTGTGATCATCAGAGGTGACTGTGTGCAGAGAGCGCAGACCTATAAGAGCCTGGGAGTGCAGCTGGATGATAAATTGGACTGGACTGCCAACACTGATGTTCAGTACAAGAGAGGACAGAGCAAACTATACTTCCTTAGAAGGCTGGCATCTTTCAACATCTGAAATAAGATGCTGCAGATTTTCTATCAGATGGTTGTGGTGAGTGCCCTCTTCTACGCATTGGTGTGCTGGGGAGGCAGCATAAAAAAGAAGGACGCCTCATACCTGGACAAACTGGTGAGGAAGGCAGGCTCTATTGTAGGCACGGAGCTGGACAGTTTGACATCTGTGGCAGAGCGACGGGCACTGAACAGGCTTCTGTCAATCATGGAGAATCCACTGCATCCGCTGAACAGGATCATCTTCAGACAGAGGAGCAGCTTCAGCAACAGACTGCTGTCACTGTCCTGCTCCACTGACAGACTGAAGTAAACGTTAACATTATACAAAGTTATTGTCTGTTATACCTGCATTTTTATGACTCTTTAATATTGTTTTTTTATCAGTATGCTGCTGCTGGAGTATGTGAATTTCCCGTTTGGATTAATAAAGTATCTATCTATCTATCTATTTTGCATCCTTTGGAGTGAAAACCACATCAAAGACAGGCTTAGTCACCAAATCAGACATGACTGGTCTCCTTACCCAGTGAATGTTGAGGCCTCCTCTAGTAAGCAGGTGCAGTCAGAAGCTTCACTGGTGTGGTGAAGTGACACAAGTCACACATTGGGTTATAATGCAAAAGACTGAGAGGCCGATTAAGTAAAGAAGATCTAAAAGCAACATGGAGACAGGTCGGTCATTGGATTCTTTTCAAACAGGGGAAACCAGTCACAGTTTTGGTCTAAGCAGAAGTGAGCCAGACTGAGGGCAAATGCAATTAAACAAATCTTACTGTTCTAGAAAAACCATTCATAAACACAATTTCGGCATCTTCCTTTCCTGAAAAACGGCAGTATCTGGCCTAAACATCAAAATGACAGCCACAGCTCTGAGGCCATCACCCACAATATGAGCAGGGCAAACAGAATTGATTTTCAGGACTCCTGGAGGCTGTCACCAGAGCGGACTTCCTCAAACACAAGCTGCATTTGGAGGGAGCCTGCTTGCCTCTTTGCATGGTTCGCTAAATTCCTTTTTTTTTTGTGTCTGTCTTCAAATATTTTATCCAGTTCACAACAATAGCTTCAGAAATAAAAAAAATGTGCCTTAGAGACGAGCAGCAAAAGGATGAGCTTTGCCCAGGAGGAACAGATAGACACCGTTCAATGCTCCGGCAAGAAAACCTGTCCCCCCTGTGGTTCTCCTTTGATAAACACTTTCAAAGTCATTACTGTGAGTTGTGTTTAACCAAGTGAGAAAACATCATAATGGATAAATCATCATAATTGTGACAGCTGTTCGGTTTATTTAAATGGCAACTTTTCAAAGTGTACAGCTTTCCAGAGAGTGTGCTGCGTTTACTTGATATACTCTGTCATCAACCTCAAGCGAGCGTGTCGACACTCGATGAAGAGGCGGCATCTTTAAAAATCCCCCCTCGTTACCACCGGCTGCTAGAAATGCCTTTTAAACACATTCATTAATAACAATGACATTTATTTGCCTAGATTAAGTGTTGCAAGACATTGCAACTTTTCTTTTTTGCTATTAAATGTTTAACATGTGGATGAGAGAGCAGTGCAATAAGAATATAAAAAAATTCTTGTCAGATTTTGGGCATCTGCTCTTAACTGCGGCAACAAAATGGCACTTTAAGGTAAAGATTCACAGGTAATGCTTTGGATCGTTCGGAGGAGCTGATCAATAAAAGGGTTGCACCGAGGTAAATAAATGAGTCCATTATGAATCAGGCAACATTAGGCATCCAGAACAGACAAGAGCACTTGAGAATGCGACACAAGAACTGCAAAGTGATCCACACCACACACTACCCATGATGAAAGCGGCACTATGCCATACTGAAGTCCTGTCCAGGTGAGACTGGCACTACTGCCCACAGAGCAACACCCGCCCTTACTTATCCATTAACTGTCTACATCCTTTACGATAAGCGCCGGCCACAATGCAGAAGCTAACAGTGAATAGGGTGCCAGTCTAACAAAGGGCATGGGCCCACTTACTGACAATGGCTCTTTTAGTTCCAATTTATCACTGGAAATTAACCTAAAATAAGCACAAAGCAGGAATGAACCTCATATGTAATGCCAGCCCATTGTAATGCTAACACAAAATTACAAATGAACATTCCATTCTTGCCTACAGGATGAAGCTTGAATGATCAGAAATAAAAAACCTATAATGAAAACTATCAATACGTGCAAACTATTCATTACGAAGACTCTATGTCTATTCCATCCCAGCCTTATCGCTTCCCATAGCTCACCTCCCCAGGTGCAAATGCTAAAAAAAAAAGGATTTCGTACTCCAGGGGCCTCATGTATAACGGCGTGCGTAGAACTCGCACTATAACATGACGTAAGCACAAAAGCCGAAATGTGCTTACGCATAGAAAAATCCTGATGCAGGAATCTGTGCGTACTCCAACTTCCACGTTCTTCCGCTACATAAATCCCGGTCAGCGTGAAAAGTAATGCTCGTGCACACACCTGATGTTCTGCCCCAATTACTCCCAGAATTACGCCTCTTTGAATATGCAAATCAATATAAATCGCCCTTAAGCTCAGCCTTCTGTGAAAAGACAATGGGAAAAGCAAGAGGGAAAATATAAGAATTTCAGCGAATACCAAGTGGAGGCAAAGGAAAAACTTACTATTTGTTCAAATAAACCGTGGTATAATTAACAAAAGGAAGTTGATCGAGTGATATAGCGTGTTGGAGAAACTTGAAAGCTCAAGTTCACAAAGTTGCACAGTGCTGGAAACAAAAAAGAAGTCACATATCAAAGTCGCCGTGAAAAGGCGAGTTGTAGCCCACCGTCTGAGCTTATTAGGGTACAGACAAAAAAAATAGGCACACAGTGGAGAAAAAAGCATGAAATGTCAACTTTAATCTCGAAATTTCCACTTTGATCACGTAGTTTATTTTGTCATTAAAGTAGAACATCATAAACTTGATCTTAAAATCATTTAACTAGTTTCTCAAATCCCATCATAACTAAAGTAGCACGTTAAATGCTTTGTTTTGTATTTGATCTTCAATGTGCTCTATGTGTGTGAATCACTACCTGTTTTTCTTTTTTCTCTTTCTCCAACAAGACACAGAACCCATTACATTCGTGATATTACAGCTCTCTGAATAATTAAAATACTGAGATGTATACGTGATATTTTCATGATGAATGGAATGAAAGCATGTTATTAAACATGGGAACACGATGGCGCAGTGATTGTTCATGTCTCATACAAGATGCTGCTGCGCCATGCGTGACCTTCAATGAAATAATTTATTGTATCAGTACTGTGTCTTTCAAACGTACTAACCTGCAATTCCTGCTCTTACTTTTCTTTCCCCAAATACCCAATCACCACACAATCAGCTCTGTAATAGACGTTAAGCCATCTGTAAGCTTACAACGACGATTCTTCAAAACATTTAAGGAACATTGAAATATCTTCATAGTCCCGTGTTTAATTATTCTATCCGTCTATCCTTCCATTGTCGCTCCAGCCTCAGTAAATATATAGTGCACAAGGCAGGAACAATACGTGAACTTGCTAGCGCTGCGGCACCGTGTCCTCACATGTTTAATTATTAACAATACAGATTATTGAAATGAAGTTAAAGTTTTATCTGTATAATATAATCAACATATTTTGCTGCATTTCATCTTAACAATGATATCGTCATCATATGTAAATACGAGCTTTATAAAGTGGCGCTGGTTGTACAATATTATAACTGTAGTGCAAGTTTACATTGAGGTAGTTCTACTTATAAGTACAGATAGTTCTACAAGGAACAATTGATTGAGTGTGTTTATAGCTCTTTGGATGAAACCGTTTCTGAACCGCGAGGTTTGTACAGGAAAGGCTTTGAAACGTTTTGTCGTGGCTGAGACAGCGTGTCCTTGATGCTGTATACTGATAATTCTCTTTCTGATCAGCTGCTGCTGTGATTCCCAACTCAGATACAGTGATATAAATACTCCAAGTGGTGCAGTGAGAGTAATATGGAAAAAGATGATCCGCTGTGGCAACTCCTAATGGGAGCAGCTGAAAGAAGAAGTGAGAGTAACAACGCTAAAGCAGTTATGGTATTTGGAATACTATGGCTATTCCCTGGACCATTATATTGTGTGGTAGAATAAACGTCACAAATACAAAAATAAAGTTTTGGGGACCATCCCCGTATATTGTCGTCCAGACAATATGAGAAAATGCAGTGATTCAAAGTATTGAAAGTACAATGAATGAATTTACTGATACAAAATGGCGGTTATATAGCAGAACAAAACATGTGACAGGAAATGGTTGGCATTGCAGCAGGAACCTGAAACAATGTCATTCTGAGTAGTCGGAAGTGAGGTGGTTTGTGGGTGCCGGAAGTGACTTCATAAAGGTTGGCCGGAAGTGACGTCAATGCGGCCCTTTTGGAACCCGGAAGTTGCTGGATTATTTCTCTTCTTGTTTTCTGTTGATGAAAGAGAGTTCAGGTAAGCACCATGTGACAACCCCTTATCTTGCGATGTTTTACTCACCTTTAGGCTGTTTGACTGCCTCCTAATTGCACATGTGTGACAATTGTTACAGGTTAATTACAATAAGATGCATTACACGAATAAACAATATGTGGTTAGTTTCGTGTATTTATAAAACCGCGTCAAGAAAATAAAAGAGTAACCACACAGGAACAGTAGCACTGCTTTGACGCTGGGTGCCGCCAGTTTGCAAAACCGAGCGGAGAACTTGCGTATGACAAGGTATGAGGTACCGTGGAAAAGTGCGTGGCTTTACGCCAAGTGTAGGTTTTATACATCGTGATTTGAACGTGGAAAAGTTCTTACGCAACATTTCTGTGTGTACGCACCGTTTATACATGAGGCCCCAGGTGTCTCAGGGCTCATCTAAATGTCACTGCAGGGAGGCACAAGGCACGTAAGAGTGGGAGATCGCCAAGGAGTGCCAATTACAGACAAAGGGACTTTGGCACCACCTGAGGACATCATGAGGGATGTACAAGGTCTACAGTCACTTACGTTATTTTTCCTGTCAAATACAAAAACCTTTGCCTGAGAAGTTGCTCCACAAAGCACTGAAAGATCACAATCTAGACAAGAAAATGTAGTGAGGTAGGTCAAGGGTGCCAGTCAAACAGGGAAATGTGTACCAACCAGCATGCCTACTACTCAAGATATTCTGTCTTCTGGAGTCACGCTTCTTATGTGTGAGTGCTCACCCTGCAATAGGCAGGGATTGGTCGTGTCTTGAGCACAAAGCTTGCAGGGATACACTCGACCAGGTCCTGGACAAACAACTTAAGAAAATTGATGGATGAATGAATGAATGGATGCTTCTTGGTCTACAGAGGACCCCCAAGTGATTACAGTGGACTCAGAAAGCATTCCGATCCCTTCACTTTTTTCACAGCTTTGTGTTAATACCTTTTAACGACAACACGAAAAGAGGAGTTTAGTAATTTTAGCAAATTTCTTAAAAATGAAAACCATACATGCCACATTGACACAAGCATTCAGACCCTTTGCTATGACAGTTGCAGGTGCTCCCCTTCCCACATTCTGCTTCTACACCTTGATTTGGAGTCCACCTGTGGTCCATTCAATTGCTTGAACAGGATTAGGAAAGGCACATGGCTGCCTGTGTAAGGTGGTCCTACAGGTGCCAATGTGTATCAGAGCAGAAATCAAGCCATGAGGTCACAGGAACTGCATGCAGACCTTAGAGGTAGGATTGTCTCATGGCAGGTTACAAAAAAATTCCAGCAGCACTGAAGGCTCCCAAGAGCATAGCGGCCTCCATAACTCATAAACGGAAAAGACGTTTGGAACAACCACAACCGTGATTCAACTGAGCAATCGTGGGAGAGGAGCCGGGAAAAGAGAGGTGACCAAGAACCTGGTGGTCTTAACTCCAGAGAAGCTGTGTGGAAGTTGGAAGAAACTTTCAGAAGGACAGCCATCACTCCAACACTCCACTGATCTGAGCTTTATGAAGAGTGGCAAAACAGAAATCTATTTACAGCAAAAGATATATGGACGCCCGCTTGGAGTTTGCAAAACAAGGCACCTAAAGGACTCTACAAGGGCAAGAAATAAAATTATCTGGTTTGATGAAACCAAGATAAGCCTCGTGTCTGGAGGAAATCAGGCACCACTCATCCCCTGCGCAATAAAATTCCAACTTTGAAGCATGGTGGTGGCAGCGCTATGCTGGGAGCAGGGGCATTGAGACTAGTTAGGGTTGAGGGAAAGCTGAAAGGTGCAGCATACTGAGATATCCTTAAAGAAAACCTGCTCCAGCATGCTCTGGGATGAAGGTTCACATTCCACCAGGACAGTGACTCTAAGTACAAAGCAAAGCCAACACGGCACGGCACGGCTTAGGGACAACTCTGGGAATGATCTTGAGCTGTCCTTCAACCAGAACTTGGGCTTGCACTCAGTCAAACGTCCCTGGCGAGATGATAATCGGGTTACTCCTGGAGAAATGAACACAATTTCTAAAACCAGAATATGGTTTACATGGCATTTTAGAAAACAAGCTTCTGTGAATACCCAGGTTACTGCAACCCCTGTAAACATAATCAATAGGATAGTTTAGTTTGGGTGGCATGGTGGCGCAGTGGGTAATGCCGCTGCCTCACTGTTAGAAGACCCGGCTTCGCTTCCTGGGTCCTCCCTGCGTGGAGTTTGCATGTTCTCCCATATCTGCGTGGGTTTCCTCCCACAGTCCAAAGACATGCAGAACTGGCGATCCTAAATTGTCCCCAGTGTGTGCGCCCTGTGTTGGCTGGGATTGGCTCCAGCAGACCCCCCGTGACCCTGTAGTTAGGATATAGCGGGTTGGATAATGGATGGATGGATAGTTTAGTTTTTTATTTTTAACAAATTTGCAAAACTTTCTAAAATCCCACTTTTTGCTTTTTCATTCTGGGGTATTGAGTGTTGCTTGATTTTAGCTCAAGGCTGCAACATAACAAAATGTGAAAAAAGTGAAGTGGTCTTTCAGAATAGACTGAAAACACAAAATGGCTGGGAAATGCCAAATAGCTGTAACACCGGACGATTTTAACTTTGTGCTTCCAAAAGTTTCATTGCTTTGAGGTCACATGGAAACATTTTTATGTGAACTAAGAAAACAAAAAGAAGACACATTTTGACTTCTTTGACAACAATTCAAAAAAACATAAAAAAATACGAGCCGCTTCTTGGGAGACTACTCAGTTTAATAATCTTATAATCTATTATGAACGCTGGCCCGGACACAGACAGACGGACAACATAGTTTCACCCAACACACCGTTTATTTACAATATTTACAAAGTCTACCGTGCTCACAAAACCCAGTGCCTCTTGCACCGATCCCCCAATGTCCAGGCCACACAGTCCTGTGCCTCTCTTTCTCCTGGCCGCCTCCAGTCCTCACTCCAGCTCCGTCGTCTTTCCTCCCGACTCTCGCCAATGACTGGAGGGAGGCGGCCCCTTATATACAGCTCCCGGATGAGCACCATGTGTTCCCGGCATTCCTCCCTTGGCCACGCCCCAGCGTGGCGGAAGTGCCGGCTGTCCTCCCGGCAGCTCTCCGGGTGTCTCCCAAAGTCTTCCCCCCAGCACTTCCTGGTGTGGCGGAAGTGCTGGGCTCTCGGGATATTTAGGCAGCAGAGCGCCGCCTGGCGGTGGCCACGGGCCCCTACAGGGCTGGGCTTCCATGCCCCTTACCCGAGACCACCAACATAACCAGGGTGGACACCCCCTCGTGGTCTGGCGGAGGTACAAGCCCTCCTCTGGTCCTCCTGGGTGCCACACTATATATATATATACTGTAAAAGCCAGATACCACTGACTCACGCATCATGAAATCTCCCAAACCACGAGGACTTGGGACTTGAAATTTGCAATGTAGGTTACCCTTGGCCCATAGGTGCTCCCTAAGAAACAGTTTTAAAAATTTCATGGTCCAAGTGTCAAATTTCGTATAGTTTTTTAGACCTGTTTGTATGTCTGTCCGCTTTTCACGAGAGAACTACTTAACAGATTTAGATCGGGTGTTTTTCTATAATTTGCTCGAACATTCCATTGATTTTGCGACTTCTCCCATTGCGCTAAGTATCATAGTTCACTTGCGGTACCGATTTATTAGAACAAATCTGAGAGCGACTCATCGGGCAGCGAGGTGCTGGTTGTGGCCCTCCTCACTGACGCGTCTGCCTCGGGGCATAACCTTAACTCCGCTTAGTAAGCGAGCGAAAGAACTACTTTATGGATTTAGATGCTTTTTTTTTCTATAATTTGCTTGAACATTCCGGTTGATTTTGCAACTTCTCTCATTGTGCTAAGAATCATAGTTTGCTTGCAGGAGCGATAAATTCGCGCTAATCCGAGACAGAGGCTGCAGGCCGAGGGGAGCGAGAAGAGTGACGTCAGGAGTAGAGAGCTGGGCCGGGCCCCCTCACTGTCCTGTTTCACTAATACGCGGGCAAAGCCGCGGGGGGTGGCTAGTCTTATACAAGTGAAGATCAAAGTTGCTATAAAGGTGGGCTAGAGCAGGTGGTCAACCAAAGCTCATGCTGGTCAAATGCCCTACTGCATTACAAAGTTCCTCCTCAGTAGATATGTAAATACATATGTGGTGAAATATTTTAACGACATGGCACACAAAACACATACTAAACCACAATTAAATGTGTGGTGACCCAGGTGTGATACCCGTCACCTCATGAGGCTGCCCTGGTGGAGATGCCTTGAAATACATGGGCTTCTACCTTTTAGAGTTCAGAGGCTCAGTTAGGGCCTACAAACACAGCCAGTGCTTTTTTGCTTGGATTGATCTGCAGTAAAGGTTTATGAATTTCAACAAAACTGCTTCTTTCCATGTATCTGTTAACAGAAAATGCATGGGTGGGATATGCTGCCAGGCCTCACTACAGATATTCTTAGCACTGAAATTCTATCTTTGGATATCTATGAGACTTATGTAATTATTGGAGGGGAAAAAAGTAAAGAACTATGAAGGTGCCGGTAGGTTAACAGTACAATCGAAAACACAATATGTCAAAATAAAGTGTTTAAAGCTGAAACCTGCCAAACATTTAACAACAATGACCAGATGAACACAGAAATAGGAAGTAGAGTTAACATCAATATCAAATGTCTGAATAGTAAAAAATGGAAAAAGCCAGAAAGAGTAATGGAGATGGAAAATTACACCCCAGACTGCAGCTCCAGCTCTCCGTCTGGGTTTGGCTGCATACAGTTGACTGATGTGCCAGCAGACAGACAGAAACGGTACGGACAACAACGAAAACGCTGGATTCTTGGTCTGATCTGAAGAGAAAGAAAAAATAAACATAAGAGCTTAGACAGGTAAAATCTATAAAACTAAAATGTAAAGGACAGCAAATAACGCTGAAAGATGAGAATGCAGTGTGTGCTAATGAACTAAAGCAGAACTCTTAAAGCAAGACAACCCACACCTAAAACTTCATGAGAGATTGAAACAAATACGTCCATTTTGCTTATGAAGCTGATCAGCAGGATTGACCCTGGTGGAATGCGAGTTGTCGAACGTTGTAGACATCATTATTCAATATTCAGATAATCTGAGTATTACGTCAATGGGTCCATTGGCTACATTTCCCATTTTGCTGCTAGTTTTTGTTACAGCACTGGACATGGCCATGTCTTGAAAGGAAAACCTTGCCCAACTGAAGAGTCGCCATGCCAGGATGTTATACCGCCAGTAAGGACCGATTCCAGTGGGCACCTGCAGAAAGGCTGGTGACATAGATGGAGACATCTGAAGGAGTTGGTGATCCTTCTTAAGGATAGCTAAGATGTGCCGACATCATTTCCTACCTAAAAGTGATGGAGATTCCAGGAAATGTCCAATTGTTGACCCTCACCACAGCATTCATTCTAGTTTAGACATGACCAGCTTCTTGGTTTCGGTGGCATTAAAGGAGAGACTACTGGTTTGGTACCTCTCTGTAAGTTATTTCCTCGTTGCTGGAGGCCAGGCCATTGATGGTGGTCTTACAAGCAAATGTAATAATGGAGTTGGTGCTGTGTTTGACCACATAGTCACAGATGAACGAGGGGTCTCTGCAGGGTGTTCAGAACACTGTTAGCATGTAGAAGGTCATGTTGCCAATCTGTACATGCGCAGGTCTTTCAAATGGCAATCCAAACTCCAGGGACGTAGTGATCAGCTTTAGTGATACAATAACGTTAACTGCTGAGCTACAGTCTACAGATAGTATGAGGGTTTGGAAATTTGGCTCATTCACGTACGTGTTAGGAAGAAACTCCTTGAAATATTGTAGTCAATGTGTCCCAGAACCAGCCTTTCAAAATATCAAATCACAAAATGTTGTTATTTTAAAGTAGGCACGGACCTTAAAATATTTCATTAAAAATGCTTGTTAAAACACCACCTAATTGGTCCCTACGGGTTTTGTTTGAAATTCGGGACAAATGAGGCCAAAGTTGGCCAAGAAATGCATGACTGGTAACTCCATTCCAGAGAGACAACAATAATGTTCAGATTAGTCGAGTTGTACAGCAACGCTAACCTCACCCTTCATTCGAATCTGCTAAAATTATATATTTTTTTTTTGTCTGTGCATTGTACAGTATTTGGAATGATGCCATAAAAGTTTAATGCGTTTGGTTTTCATTTAAAAAAAAAAAAGAAAAATAACTTGTGTGGATCAAGTAGCAAATCAGCTATTATCTTGCTCTCCTTCCACAACACCGTCGTCGTATTTGTGACTGCAGCATGTGATATGGCGATGTTATACCGCCAGGCCGCTGTGGTGGCTAAGAGAAACCGGCCGGAGGGTTCAAGGGCTCGAGAGGTGTATGGACTGAAGGTAGTCGACAAAATGGGAGGTTATGAGCACATTGGAATATTTTATTAGAACATAAATAGAGCCAAATAATCATTTCTGGTACAACGCTCATTTAGTTTAGAACAAAATAACTCATGAAAAAGATCGGCCTTGTAGATTTTTACTACACTGAACTGAAACTGCTAACAAGCTTTAGGCTGTCAATTAGAATAGCCTAACACCTTCACGTTCCTTCTTTATAATAATGTATATTTGTAGAACACGAAAATGAAGGGAAAAAAAAGGCAACCAAGTTCCATCTTAACCAGTAGAAAGGCGTTACATTCTTAATTTGAAGCATTACGTACAGGCCACATTGATGTGGTAATGGCTAACCCTGTCAATGGACTTTTACTTCAAAACTGTTGCGTTTTACCTTTATCTTAAATAACAGGGGAGAACGACCAGATATTTCTTAGGATTAAAAGGTCAGTCAGGGGACCTAATCTGCATACACCGTAACTTGGGGACCAATAGGAAGGCAGACTTGAGCAGGAGGCATTTCACTGTCACCAGATTTCACAAACTGAGCGGACAAGCATGGAGGACAAACTGTCATGTGGGCTCTTCTGACTTGCCACCCCTAGAATACATGCGTCTTAACACACCAGTCCTTCACACTAACTTACTGTACGACCACGAGAAGGTCAAAATCTCGAGAAGTGTAAATGACTGTATAATAGCTCTGGACTGGTGGTGTGCACTGTACAATGCTGCTACATCATGGCTGCTCACTTGTTCATTTTTCAAAACAGACCAAAGATCCTGGGGCCTTTAGTCCAATTTCTAAATCATTCTGCATTTAAGTCACTACTTCAAAACGCAAAGCAGCAGAATTTCAGGGCTTTAACCACAAGTCATTCAAATTAAACCTAATAGTTTAAGAAAAAAACCTTAAAACGTCTGAACATATAAAGTGCACTGCCTCATCTTGAGTAAGTTTAACAGCGGTCTGTGTTTGCAGACCTGAGCGCTGTGAATGGACACTCTGTTAGGCGTCACTGTTTGTTTGTTCTCCAAACTGCAGCATGAGGCAGGTTAGTAATGCGGACTGTTTAGTTTTAAACACAAATCTACAGTTTCCATTTAAATTTCACTGGGAGCTTCTCATATTTACTGACAACACGTGGGCTCCTAGAGATTTTACAAAACAGTAAGTTAACTATTAAGAAATTATCCATGCGATTATCCTAATTTTAATCTGGCTCCCTTTAATACAGCAGTTTGCCTGTCTGGTCCGGCACCACCACAAGGTACTTCACAAAAAAAAAAAACAAATATTAAGATAAGGAAAAGATTACAATCTAAGGGCATCGTGTCAGCCCCTGTAAACTGTGGTCTTAAAATGACAGCGGATTAGGGTTCATTTCCTTTTTGCCTCGTTGAATCTCTCTCAATCCTGCCAACTACACTCCACTTGAAGAAACATGAGAAGGCCTGTGTATTCATCGGCATATTACGAGCAAGTGTTTGCATGAATGTCGTCAATGGTGAAATGGCGGCCTGTTAACAGATGATTCTTACTTTAAGCCAAATGCTAACTAGCTATGGGTTGGCTTCATGAGACCACTAATGGTAGCTCATTAGATAGACAGACAGACACTTTATTAATCCCAAGGGGAAATTCACATACTCCAGCAGCAGCATACTGATAAAAAATAAATAAATAAAGAGTCATACAAATGCAGGTATAACAGACAATAACTTTGTATAATGTTAATGTTTAAGGTGGTGGAATTGAAGAGTCACATAGTGTGGGGGAGGAATGATCTCCTCAGTCTGTCAGTGGAGCAGGACAGTGACAGCAGTCTGTCGCTGAAGCTGCTCCTCTGTCAGGAGATGATCCTGTTCAGTGGATGCAGTGGATTCTCCATGATTAACAGGAGCCTGCTCAGCCCCGTTGCTCCGCCACAGATGTCAAACTGTCCAGCTCCATGCCTACAATAGAGCCTGCCTTCCTCACCAGTTTGTCCAGGTGTGAGGCGTCCTTCTTCTTTATGCTGCATCCCCAGCACACCATCGTGTAGAAGAGGGTACTCGCCACAACCGTCTGGTAGAACATCTGCAGCATCTTACTGCAGATGTTGAAAGATGCCAGCCTTCTAAGGAAGTATATATAGTCAGCTCTGTCCTCTCTTGCACAGAACATCAGTGTTGGCAGTCCAGTCCAGTTTATCATCCAGCTGCACTTCCAGGTATTTAGAGGTCTGTACCCTCTGCATAAAGTCACCTCTGATGATCACGGGGTCCATGAGGGGCCTGGTCCTCCTAAAATCCATCACCAGTTCCTTGGTTTTGCTGGTGTTAAGTTGTAGGTGGTTTGAGTCGCACCATTTAACAAAGCCCTTGATTAGGTTCCTATCCTCCTCCTGCCCACTCCTGATGCAGCCCACGATAGCAGCATTAAGAGTCAATGTAAAGTCAAGACCCCCCATAACCAAATCCAAACCCAAACCCAGTTAGAAGACTTTCCTTTTAGAGAAACACAATATAGTGGACACATCAAATAATGATTACTTTTTTGGCTGGAGAACTCTTGCACCACCATCTCACACAATATTGTTCTTACAAAGTAGCTGGCAAAAGGCTCCATTCACGTGGGATTATGGGTGTGGAGTAGATGTGAAATGACTTTTCCCTTTGCTAACTTTCTCTAGAGAGATTCAAGAAAGCAAAAAGGAAATCAGCCATAATCTGCTGTCATTTTAATAATCTCCATAGAATTATATTTTTTCTCAAAAAATGCATTTTTTTGCTTGAAAAATGACTTTTATTAAATCTCATCTTTCTACTGTAATAATAATACAAATAAAAATAATAATATGAACCGCACACTGCACAGTGTCACTTTTGTTTTCACTGCCTGAAGACAGATTCACTTCGTCGTCATCACTGCTGATGAGAGGCGTTTCTTACAAGATGCCATTATGAGGCTAGGAGAAGAAGGGTCTACACCGATGCCCAGGTAACGCTCTGGCCAGGCGCTTTTAGCACTGTTCTTACAGCCTGAGTGACACTCACGTCTGGTGCTAAGGACGTTAAAATCACAGTTTACAGGAGCTGACAAGTGATGTGGTGCCTTTATATTGCAGTCTTTTTCTTACCTTCATATTTGTTTCATAAAGTACCTTGTGGTGGAGTCCGACCACACAGGAAAAGTGCTGTATTAAAGGGAGTCAGATTAAAATGAGGATGATCACATGGATGAATCGATTCAATCAAAACCTCACAAAAGTGCAACACGATGTGCCCCCCGGGATGCTCACGACTTTAAGAGGTCTGCAGACTCCATAAGAAAGGAGCACTTGTTCCGTATCTCCTTGTTTTGTGTACTTGGAACTGCCCAAGCTTGTCTCTGTGTTCACCTCTGTTACTTATTCATTTTTGTGATTCACATATATACGTATATTGCACTGACTTTTTTTGGAGGCAAGATGGAAAGCATTATAATCTTCTATAGTAAGAAATAATGAAAATGGCTTCTCTGTTTAACTGAAATCAGCAACACTGTTTCTAGGAGCAAGCAGAGTCCTCTTAATGGAAGGAAAACACACCGAGAACATACAGCGACCTTTTCGAAAATACCCGGCTTGATTACACGGATCATGAATGCCTCTTGCTATGTTAAAGGATAAGTTCAGTATTTTAAAAGCCAAAGTTATGTCTTCACAATCCTGGTATATATTAGTTTGCCACATGAAATTGTGTTCTCTAGTGAAACATTTTTAAAATTTACAAAGATAACTAGCCTGCTGTCGCATTTTAAAATGGAGCTAATGGGTATCATTAGAGTCCCATTGTGATGGAAAGCCTTAAAACTGACTGAATGCATCTTACTTTCACAACAAAAGTGTTATTAAGTATTGATTTGTGTCTTGAGATTACGCACATATTGGAAAACAGCATACGTTTTAAAAAGGAAAAAAAAACAAACCATTGCTGAGAGATTTGTCCATTTTAAAAAGTAGACTGGCTGTGCACGTCATCTTGCCACGTTCATCTTCCTTCATGGCACTTGTTAGGTCCAGAGGAGAGGACTCACCTTGGAAAGTCGGCAATACTGACATTGAAAGCTGACACCCAGATGTGCACTTATGTCTCAGGTGGTTCACCAACAAAAGCGCGATAGACATATGAGCACTGACGAAACCGCGACGGACAAATGAGCGCCGACAAACCCGCTAACTGGTTTTTGACAAATGAGCACTGACAAAATCGCCACGACAAAATCGCAAGAGAGGCCAAGAGAGTGGGACGCGTACGTGCGCATTATGTACACATTATGTGCTAGGTTATAACTGTTATAACTGCTGATGGCATGCCGTGAACAAATAACTCAGTCGAGGGTTGGCATAACGCGTCGTATGCAAAAAGGAATTACCTGCAGTCAGGCAGCCAGCAAGTCTAAATGCGCTCAACTATCAAGACGTCTTGCTGCAATTCTTCCTACATATGCATGGCGTGATCTTAAGGACTATCTGCGTGCCGTGCTGATGGCATGCTGCGTCTCATAATATTGACTTCTAAAATAAACATTATTATATATATTTTAAACTAGTAATTCATATTTAATGAAACTTTTGCGATTTTGTCGACGCATTTCAATTGGCGCTATTTTGTCGGCGCGTTTTAATCGGCACTATTTTGTCGACGCTCATATGTCTATCGTACAAATGTCGGGTCGCAGTCTCGGGTCTGTAGACAACTAGACAACAATAAATGAAAAAAGGCACACTTATGATTACTTACGTTCTTTCATTATGCAGAAGCTTATTTCTTTACTTTGCATTGACATTGCTTGCTGCTGGATTGATAGCATACGTGTGTATGAGTACTGAGCAGCACAAATGTACTATGCAATCAAGTGACAAGAACCGAAAAGACATTCTAGGCATTCATCCAGCTTATCCAAGGCAGGGGTGCAGAGTAGCTGCAAGCATCAGACACAATGCAGGAACAATCCCTGGAGAGGGAGTTCACCACTAGGCGAACACACAACAACAACAATAACAACATCATTTATTTATACAGCACATTTTCATATAAAAAATGTAGCTCAAAGTGCTTTACATAATGAAAAATAGAAAAATAAAAGACACAGTAAGAAAATAAAATAAGTCAACATTAATTAACATAGAATAAGAGTAAGGTCCGATGGCCAGGGAGGACAGAAAAAAACAAAAAAAACTCCAGACGGCTGGAGAAAAAAATAAAATCTGCATGGAATCCAGGCCATGAGACCGCCCCGTCCCCAGTCCCCTCTCACACACACACACACACACACCGCCGGCCATTTCAACAAAGCCAATTCACCTATGTTTAATCAGGCTGAAGGTTAGCAAGTTGTTTTAACAGAGGCAGGGTGGTGGCGCAGAGCTGTCATTCCTGCCTCACAGTGAATCTGCATGTTCTCCCAGTGTATTTATGGATTGATTGGCGTCAATTAATTTTCACTGAAAAAGCCCGTTGTATATTTTTTATATTTTATATGTTGTGCTATGAAAAATGTATTGCAGTGTTCAGATTTGTCATTTGCATAAAGTACAATGAAAGTCATATGTGCTCTTTGTGCAACGCACACACAAGGCATGTATCTCATACTACAGGATTTATAAAATAACATAGAATGTAACTGGCGAAAATTAGCTGCCATTTAGGAAAGCATAATCCAACAATCTGAGTTTCCTTTTTGTTGTCCCAAGCATACCTCACACACATGAAGGTTTTGTTTTCTAAAACTGAAACCCTTCCTACTTCAAAGTGGACATTTTCAGTTTCACTCAAGTTTTAAAGTTTATCTTCCCATTTTCATATGATGGGCTGCACTGAGCTCTGAGGTATGTGCCTGTGAGATCGTCTTGGCCCTTTGTCTAGGTCTGTGCCTAAGTTACCTAAAATGGTGAAAAAGTAAGCAGTAAACTGCTAGAGGTTTAAATTTAAAGTTTAGGTTAGCAAAAACTGAAAAAAGGAAATTTCAGAATATTACAAATAGGCCTTCTTCAGAGGACAACTAATAGGTTACAACCTACAGATGTTCTGCAGCAATTAAACTAAATTGAGCCTTGCAAGTTGAAGCAAACAATTTGCACAGGTGTCCCAACTTCGGATGATTACTTAAAAACCCCTCTGTCTGTCTCAGTTTTTACAGTGAACAGGAGACTTTGTCCAGTCTGCAGTAGTCCACAGCTGGTATTTCAAGGCCCTGTGTTGTCCTTTACAGAATGGCTTTCTTACTGCCACTCCCCCAGTCAAACCTGCAGCACAAAGTCTCCCTTCACAGCAGAAGCTGACATTTGCTTTTTCAACAACTTCTAAGCTATGCTTGTTGTGCTGTGAAGCGCCTGTGATCACGCAAGCTGGTGTCTTCTGATTGGGTTGTGACTTTGGGTCAGTCTGATCTCTTCTTATCAGAGTTTCTTCCACTTTCTAATTGCCTTTGGATCCTTTAGAACACCACTGTACTCACTGACACTTTGATTTGTTTTTTCAATTTCTCTAAATGAAAGGCCTACCCTGTTAAGAGTAATAATGCTCTGTCTCATTTCATTTGTTAACTGCCATTTTCACTGGAATGTTGTCCAAGTAGTACTTCAGACGGTGTAGCAACACAATCTGTTCTAACTCAGTTTTAAGACAGGCAGAGGGGTTTTTAAGTAATCAACAGAAGTTGGGACACCTGTGCAAATTGTTTCATTCAGCTTGCGAGGCTTAATTTACTTTAATCGCTGCAGAACATCTGTAGGTTCAAGAAGGCCCATTTACAATATTCTGAAATTTCCTTTTTTCAGTTTTTGCTAACCTAAATGTTAAATTTAAACTTCTGGTGGTTTACTGTTTACCTTTTCACCATTTCAGGTCATTCACTTCATTTCAACTGATTAAATCTGGAAAAAAACTGGAAAAAGTGAGGTGTTCTAAAACCTTTCAATGGTAGTGTATACATACATACATATATTGTAAAGGGTGGCTGGCATTCTTGCCTGGCCAGGACACCTCTAGAATGGAAGGACAGGGGGAGGTAGTTTATGAAGGGCACTGCCTCCCCCAAACTGTTATAGGACAGCCCCCTGGGTTGCCACAGCTCCACGGATTCTCATAGGGCACATTGGCAGTTGAAGTTCACTACAACCCTGTCGGGTTCCATGGGGACTGCCAGGGGATGCCCTTGTAGTCAGGGCTCCTGCCTTACCCAGAAATATTCATGTGTCATGAGGGTACGATACTGCGGTGGGCTGGCACCCTGCTCAGGGTTTGTTTCCTGCCTTGTGCCCTGTGTTGGCTGGAATTGGGTCCAGCAGACCCCCGTGACCCTGTAGTTAGGATATAGCATGTTGGATAATGGATGGATGGATGAGGATACGATACCAGAAGTACTCCAGGGATGCAGAATATAAGGGGCAGCATCCCCTCATTTGGTGGCCAGAGTTGGGAGGAGACGGATGAAGTTTGTCAAAGAGGTGAGGAGAAGGAAGGAGAATGCAAGGCCCTGGAGGAAACAGGCACCGTTTACTGTGCTTGTGACCGCTGGTATCAGTCCTTGGAGATTGAGACAGGTCAGGGTGCCTTTCCCTGTATAAAGGGCTTTGTGTTGGACTGAAATATATATACTAGCCGACACCCGCCGTAGCATACGGTGGTGTAAGAATAGGAACAGAAAATGGTGAGAAAGGAATTCAGAAATCAAGAAGAAAGAAATAGTTTGTGAGACATGCCCGAACACCACCAGACAGACACCGCATCTTTATACAAAGCGTGTTTATTTTTTCCTCCATCACAACACAGTCCCACACACCACACTGTGATCCTCACACCAATCACCACTCTTCTGGGCTACTTTCTCTCGGTCCCTGGACCGCCTTTCCTTTCTCCACGGGAGCCTTGTCCCACTCCCACTCCCGACTCTAGCTCCCAGACTGTAGGAAGGCGGGCCCTTTTATTCTCACCCAGGTGTGCTCAAGGTGCTCCCTCTGACGACACCTGGTGTGGCGGAAGTGTCGGGAGAGCACTCGGAAGTACTGTGGGCGTCCCTGGAGGGATCCTACTATATCTTCTTGGGTGTCATGGAAGTAAATCATTCCCGGGCCCTCTGAGATTCGGGGTGCTCCCTGGTGGTGGCCACAGGTCCCAATAGGTGTGAGCCTCCTTGCACTTCTCCCATGGTCCTCCTCTGATACAGGGAGGTTGCCCCCTCATGGTCCGGAGGATGTACATGCAACCTCCCAGTCTTTCCAGGCATCCCGGCCGGGTCACAGCCCCAGTGACTCGCCACAACTTCTTGAAAAACGCAGTTGTGAATAGGTGTTTTGCTGGAGCCGATTTGTGTCAAGAAATAACCCACTGATAGGAACAGGCAGTTGCCGGATCCCGGAATACAGATGACATTGTACACAAACCCGTCGACAGAGAAGATACTGCCGTTCATTTTATAACAAAGGCTTAGGAAACAACCATCGCAGTATAACGAAAATAACAAGGTGTATGGGAGGCCACAGGCAGCGCGGGGAAGGGTTTGGAAGAGGACGAATAGGAATCGAGAAATGCTATGTCGGCTGCGTGTGAGCGGGACCGGTTTTGAAGTGGAAGCAGGACGAACCAGAAGAGACATATATATAAGATATATATATATATATATATATATATATATATATATATATATATATATATATATATATACAGTACAGGCCAAACGTTTGGACACACCTCCTCATTCAACGTATTTTCTTTATTTTCATGACCATTTACAGCACTCCATCACTCTCCTTCTTGGTCAAATAGCCCTTACACAGCCTGGAGGTGTGTTGTCCTGATAAAAAATAAATGATCGTCCAACTAACCTGACTTCTGCACAACATAACTGCTGGTCCCAACCCCATTGATAAAGCAAGAAATTCCACTAAATAACCCTGATAAGGCACATCTGTGAAGTGAAAACCATTTCAGGTGACTACCTGTTGAAGCTCATCGAGAGAATGCCAAGAGTGTGCAAAGCGGTAATCAGAGCAAAGGGTGGCTATTTTGAAGAAACTAGAATATAAAACGTTTTCAGTTATTTCACCTTTTTTTGTTAAGTATATAACTCCACATGTGTTCATTCATAGTTTTGATGCCTTCAGTGAGAATCTACCAATGTAAATGGTCATGAAAATAAAGAAAACACATTGAATGAGGAGGTGTGTCCAAACTTTTGGCCTGTACTGTACATATATACTAATAAAAGCCCTGACTCACTCACTCACTCACTCACTCACTCACTCACTCATCACTGACTCACTCATCACTAATTCTCCAACTTCCCGTGTAGGTAGAAGGCTGAAATTTGGCAGGCTCATTCCTTACAGCTTACTTGCAAAAGTTAAGCAGGTTTCATTTTGAAATTCTACGCACAATGGTCATAACTGGAACCTACTTTCGTCCATATACTGTATACAGCCATAGCCTGCAGCTCAGTCGCCGTGTGAGGCGGAGTTGCGTCTCGCATCATCACGCCTCACACATAATTGAGTGCCTGCCCATATTAGGTAAATATTCGCCAATGCGATATTCGCGAGATACAAGTTTAATGAGAAGACGCAGGGTTTAAACGAGACTTTTGATCACTTTGTAACGGAGTTAAAATTGCTGTAACGGAGTTTAAATTGCTGGTATGCCAGGTCTGAGCTAACATTAAATAAAGCCGTGGACATCGCGAGATTGCACAAGCACAGCTGAGAAGCTTCGATGCATGTACACCGAGCGGCTCACGTGAACTGACTTTGCAGGACTGGGAAAGGATAAATTAAGTTCATAGACACGCTGCCGCTAAATATTCGCAGGCAATTCCACAACTTAATACCGGGAATGTCTGTTAAACATCTTAGATTCACGAGTACCGATTTGGGTAGAGAACACTTCGATGAATGAAACCTGTTATCTTTACAACAGTTGACAAACACACAGAATGTAACTTGAACACAACATGTCCTCCAAATACGAACCTGATTGAAAGAAATAATGATAATCAAATCCTATGTAGATATGTATATACAGTATACAGTAATCCCTCGCTATATCGCGCTTTGACTTTCGCGGTTTCACTCTATCGCGGATTTTAAATGTAAGCACATCTAAATATATATCACAGATTTTTCGCTGGTTCACGATTCCGGACAATGGGTCTTTTAATTTAGGTTACGTGCTTCCTCAGTTTGATTGCCCAGTTGATTTCATACAAGGGACGCTATTGGCGGATGGCTTAGAAGCTACCCAATCAGAGCATGTATTACATATTAACTAAAACTCCTCAATGTTATAAGATATGCTTCCCACGCGGTGCTTGTTTGCTTCTCTCTATCTTTCTCACTCTCTCTGCCTGACGGAGGGGTGTGAGCAGAGGGGCTGTTTGCACAGAGGACACGGACGCTCCTCTACAAAATGCCGCTTTATCGCGGTGCTTCTGTATACTTAAAAGCATGTATTGATTTTTTGATTGTTTGCTTTTCTTTGCGAGCGCTCTGACATTCTCTGCTCCTGACGGTACTCCTTTGAAGATAAGATATATTTGCTTTCTTTTAATTGTGAGAAAGAACAGTCATTTCAGTCTTGTCATGGAGCACAGTTTAAACTTTTGACTAAAGGGTGTTATTTCATGTCTAGAGGGCTCTAATAATGTTAACAGTGTGGGAGAGTTTATAAGGGCTTAAAATATATAAAAATAACCATACAAACATATGGTTTCTACTTCGCGGATTTTCACCTATCGTGGGGGGGTCTGGAACGCAACCCCCGCGATCGAGGAGGGATTACTGTATATATATATATATACAGTATATATATATATATATATATATATGTGTGTGTGTATGTATGTCTGTATATACAGTGGATACGGAAAGTATTCAGACCCCCTTCAATTTTTCACTCTGTTATATTGCAGCCATTTGCTAAAATCATTTAAATTCATTTTTTCCCTCATTAATGTACACACAGCACCCCATATTGACAGACAAAAAAAAGAATTTTTGAAATTGTTACAGATTTATTAAAAAAGAAAAACTGAAATATCACATGGTCCTAAGTATTCAGACCCTTTGCTCAGTATTTAGTAGAAACACCCTTTTGAGCTAATACAGCCATGAGTCTTCTTGGGA